>NW_021604703.1:5378015-5423905 GCF_004785775.1 Grammomys surdaster | reverse complement strand
TGTGTGTGTGTGTGTGTTCCTATGTGTGTGTGCACATGTGTGTGTGTATTACACTGTCTGTTTGCCATCTTAAAGGTAAACTACAGGGCATGAAGCATCTATCTGGTTGTCCCATACACACTATTATCTGTAAAATGGAGTAATTTGTACTGAAGGTGCCCATTATGTGACCGAGTGTAGAGACTTGCTGAATAGCACAGAACAGGACCATATGCCAAGCTGCCTAGTATCTTCACAAGTGGCTACTCTCAGATGTTTGGTCTCAACAGTGTGAAACAGATGGGAATCAAGGCAGACAGCTAGAGGCGGTGGACGTGGCATCCTGGGCTCTGGTCCTGATGGTGCTGCAGACCTTTACTCTCAGCTAAGATCCCTCAGGCTCTACTTCTGAGCATGATCCGTGTGTAACTAGGTACTGGCCATTTAGGGGCCAGGCAGGCAGTTCCCTCTCTGGCCGACTGTCATGAGAGGGATGTATGTGGGTCCCTGAGCAATTCCATCAGTATTAGGGTGGTGGCAAAGTTCCCCTGGTGGAGAAGGGGCCAGGTATGAAGGTCCTGACACAGAATGTGGATGTCAGACTAATGGAGTCTTTGAAAGGTTGAGAGAGAGTTCTGAGAGGAGAGCTGGGAGCAAGGGGACCCTGAATGGCACACACTGTCTGGGGCTGAGCCTCAGTTTCTCCATTAATAGCAAGAGACAATGCCATCTTGTAGGTACAACAGCCTATTGACACTTGGGCAGCCCTTTTAGGGAAGTGTGATAAGGGCTGGTGCCATCAAGTCACTCCTGAGCTTCCTCTATATCTGTCCCCAATGCCAACCGTGCTTTTGCCAGTGTCAGGAGGTCACCATGGTCCCTGATGTATTCTGCTGGGTGCTGGGTAAAAGTTGGATTAGAAGCCACTGAGATGTTAGCACTGAATGTTTGTCAGTATTGCCCTTCTCTGGACTTCCGAACGGGCACCATGCCCCATGTTTAGGGTACTGTGAGTTTTATATGATGCAATGGCCACCCTAATGCCATCCTGATACCTGTCTGGTAGCTAAGTTGTACTCAAACGGGTTCTGTCTTTCTGTAATGCCCCTGGGCAAGGGGTGATGGGCTGCTACCAAAGAAGGTGTCCTTTCCTTCCAGGAGCCTCCCAGGGCAACCTGGACAGCCTCAGCAGAGCCCTAGGTGTCCTGGAGGAGCGCATCAACAGCTCACGGCGGAGGGTACGCAGGCATGCCACAGACGATGACTACAACATTGAGGTCCTGCTGGGCGTGGATGACTCGGTGGTCCAGTTCCATGGGAAGGAGCACGTGCAGAAGTACCTGCTGACACTCATGAACATTGTGAGTCAAGGCTGAGGGGTGCAGGGGAACAGGACTGGGACTGGTATCTTGGAGACAGGGCTTGAGTAGGGCAAGGAAATTGGGTCTGGATAGGGACTGGGCAGTGGCTGGGTGGGTCTATGGGTGGGTCCATCAGAAAGTAGGACATTGTTGAACTGCCCTGGAAGATAGATAGATGTGATGGTTAGTGTCAATTGCCAACATAAAGACTACAGAATCACCTTGGAGATGGGTCTCTGGCATGCCTGTGGGAAATTATCTTGATTGCATTAATTAAAGTGGGAAGACTCCTCCACTGTGGGCGGCACCATTCCCTGGGCTGGAATTCTGGGCAGTGTTAAGTGGAGAAAGGATCTGAGCAGCAGCATTCATCCCTCTCTGCTTCCTGATTGTGGCTGTGATGTGACCAGCCGCCCCAAGCTCGTGCTGCCTTGATTTCCCCACTATGACCAACTGTGCCCTTGAACTGTGTGGCAGAATAAACTCTCACTTTAGTTTCTTTTGTCAGAGCATATTATCACAACAATAGAGGAAAAAGCTAAGACAGAGGGGTATTGGAGGAATGGACTGGACTTCAGAGTAGGGCCAGAGCTAAGCTGACAGGCTGAGATCTGCTCTGTTCAGGGTTGTGGGATCCCCCACCGCCATGCTAGGGGATGAGAAGCTGGAGGAAGAACTAGGCTATGGTCATGACTATGACTCTCAAATGGAGCATAAGGAGGGGCTGCTTTCTGGGAGGAGCGGTGAGCCTTCAGGGCACTGCAATGAACAAGGTCCTTCCAGGATCTAGCTGGAGTAGGCAGACCCAGGTACAGAGATGGGCTCTGTGTCTGCAGCTTAGCTCTGCCTTTCTAGGTCAGGTACTGAGTTCTTGGGAGCTAAGGTGGTACATAGATCAGACTCTGGGGGTCCTGGTGAAACGATCCATCGGGGTAGAAGGAAGAAAGTGAGTGAGCTGAACCCTGGAAAGAGATTGCCCCCCATGAGTGGTCTCCCTCCTCTGAGTTCCCTCATGGGTAATCTGCCTCCTCTGAGTCACCCTGGTTATGTCCTTGGCTCCTGAACCTCCACCTTTACTCTACACAATTCTTTGTGTTTGTTCATTTTATTTTGGAGAATGCTAATCTCACATTAATTTTTGAAAAGTACCTTTAATTTAATAATAATAAAACCATACTTATTGAAGTTAACAAACCTCTGAGATATGGCTGTAATAATAATAGTAACAACAAAAATAAATAAAACCATAATTACTGCAACTAATGATGTGCCAATGTGTGGCTGGCTGTGTGCCAGACCCAGGCTAGCCACTTGCTGTGGAAATATTCACTCTAAGTCTCTAAAACTGGTAGATATGCAGGTATCATCAGCCTCCAGAGTATGTACTCTTCCCCCAGATCCGATCCACTGCTGTCCAACTCGAAGGGGAAGGGTGGGTCTTAGAATTAGAAAGACTTAAAAACAACAACAAAAACAACAACAACAAAAAAAAAAAACAAGAAAAAAACAAAACAGGGCTGGAGAGATGGCTCAGAGGTTAAGAGCACTGACTGTTTTTCCAGAGGTTCTGAGTTCAATTCCCAGTAACCACATAGTGGCTCACAACCAACTGTAATGGGATCTGATCCCCTCTTCTGGTGTATCTGGAGACAGTGAGAATATACTAACACACATTCAATAATAATAACAACAACAACAACAGCAACAACAATTAGAAAGACTATACTAATGTATCCATGTGAATGGGGTTCCAGTCCCCTGAACCTTGGTGTTCCCATCATTAAAAAGGGTTGGTTCCTTCTTGCACCCAGTTGGCTGGTTTAAATTCCATAATGGAAGTGAATGGGTTTCCAGTCTCTAAGTAAGGGAATGACATTTTCAAACTCCATATAAATTATAGTTTGCTCACACGACAGTGACAAGATTACACAGAACACCCTGCCTGAAGGTGGAGGGACTGGGACTTCTTCATGGGGCAGATGCATGAAAATCCTCCTTTTCCTGCTTGGAGGCTCGTGTATCACGGCGCTCCATGGAGGACATCTACAACTCTCTCTTAAGTTTTGGTCACAAGCTTCCATTCAATGACTCACATGGTCCCCGTGATCCAACTGTAGCGCTGTTTTGAATAATGATGACAAGACGGTTTAGTTTCTAGAAAAACACCGGAAACATAAGAATTCTTGAACTGAATCCTCATCTCATCCTCTCAACGACAACAACACGAAGATTTTAGGAGATAATCCCGAGGCGTTGAGAAAGGATGTCTGGGTCACATCTGTTTCCCTTGTCACACAGATATGCACTTGTGTGTGTAGCAAGTGTTTATTGACCAAGGGCTTGGCCTCGTGGGCAGAGTGTCAAGTTCATCAGAAGCCAAGGGTGAGGCACAGTGTCCCGGGGCTCAGTGAGGCTGGGGTGGGGTTTGCCCCTCATCCAAGCTCCTCCTGCTGCTTCAAGAATTCCTCATGGAGATAAGGGGAGATACGGTTACCCCACTGTAGAGCAGACTGTTAGTTCCCTGTGACTTTTGGAGAGTGTTCCCCGAAGCTGGGGGAGGGGCTTCAGAAGGCTGGCAGGACACTCTGGTGACCTTGGAGAAGGGGAACAGTGAAGACAACCTTCTAGAATATTGCTGTGTGACAGGACTTTCTGCAGGTGCCCTTCTGGCCTTTGAAATGTTGTAGCCACTAGCCAGGCTGCAGCTTGAGCTCAGGAAATGTGACCCAGTGAGAGAAAGGAACTGATGGGTCTTTTTTTTTATCTGATAGAATTTTAAGGTTTATTTAAAAGTATTTTAATAAAAGATAAGCCAGGCCTGGGGTTGGGGAGATGAGTCGGTGGGTGAAGTGCTCACCATACAAGCACTAGGACCTGAGTTCAGGTTCCCAGCACTGATGCAAAAAGCTGGGATCCTTGGTGCACACCCACAGTCCCCGTCCAGGTGGGGCAGTGAGTGCCAGGTTCAGTGACAGACACTAACTCAAAAGGTAAGGTTTCCACCTATCTGTGGAAATGATAGAGCAGGGCACCTGACTTCCTCCTCGGGCCTTTACACACACACACACACACACACACACACACACACACACCACAGATGTATGTGTACACTATTCAGACTTACATACTTGCACACCCATAAAAATAGATAACTAAGGGATTGAGGAGGATGCCTGACACCTGACCTCTCCACAAGTGTGTAAATGTGCATTTGTTCACACACACACTCCAAATAAAGAAGGGGGCAGGGAGAGAACAGTACGCCTAGAGGCACAGGCCTATAATCCCAGCTCCCTGGGAATTTGAAGCAGGAAGATCTCAAGTTCAAGACCAGCCTTGGCAACTTAGTGAGCTCTTGTTTCAAAATAAAAGTAGTCGAGTGGTGCTGGCACATCACCTTTAATCCCAGGGCTCAGGAGGCAAAGGCAGGCGGATCTCTGAGTTTGAGGCTAGCCTGATCTATGGAGTAAGTTCCAGTACAGTCTGGGCTACACAGACAAATCCTGTTTTGAAAAAACCAACCAATCAAACAAAAACTCAAAAGAATCAAAATAAATGTAAAAAGAGAGCTAGGAATGTACAGATGTGATAGAGGACTGGCCAAGCATGTGAGTCCTAGAGTCATGCCCAAGTATGCAGACCATCTTCACCAATTCTAAGTGCACTGTTTGTATGTGACATTAACATCATTCGTGTGGAAATGCAAGGCCACACCACAGATGCACAGGACTCTTTCTATTTAGCAAAGCTGAATCCCCCACGATTAAATACTGACTCCTCGCCGGATCCCCTGGGTCCTGGCTGCTATCATTCTGATTTTGTTGTTTGAATTAAACCACTATGGACCTGTGAGTCAGTTAATTTGTATGATATGTGTCCTTTGGGAACCAGCTTATTTAATTTAGTGTGAGAGTCTAAACGTTGTTCATATTGTAACGTGTTGAGTGATAGTCTAAAGGTTGTTCATATTATAACGTGTCGGAATTCCATGTGTGTGTCTGTGAGTGTGTGTGTGTGTGTGTGTGTCTGAGTGTCTGTCTGTGGTGTGTGTGCATGTGTTGTTTTGCTTTGTTTTTGATACTGGTCTTTCTGTGTACCTCAAGTTGGCCTTGAACTTGTGATCCTCCTGCCTCCAACCTCCTGAGTGCTGGAATCACAAGGGACCGTCCAACTTTCTTCTTTCTGGAGGCTCAATAAGACCCGTAGTTTATCTAGACAGGTTTTGCTTACCCATTCTCCTACTGATGGGCACCTGGGCAGCCTCCACCTCTTGGCTGTTGTGACAAAGGCTGCTGGGAACACGAGTTACAGATTTCTGTTCACCGTTGTTTTACATTCCTTTGGCTACAGACATGGGAGTAGAAAGGCTGAATCATCTGGTAATTCTATGTTTGACTTTAAGAAACCACCGCGCTGTTTTCCATAGCCGCTGTATCATCTTATGTTCCCACCAATAATGTGTGAGGGTTCCCAGTTCTCTGCAGCCCACAACACTTGTGATCTTGATAGTAGCCACACTAATGGGGACATGACTTGTAATTAATCAGCGCTGAAGTTTAAGCTGCCAGTGTGGCCAGTGGCCACTATCCTGAGTGTTGCATCATGGGAAGACACGCTGTGCACTCTTCTGAACTTGGAATTGACCTCCATTTACTAAGTAAGCCTGGGCAACTCTGGCTATGTGGACCTCAAGCCACAAACCCAAATAGCCCTCAAAGGCCTGGGCCAGTGGATAGTCACAATCCTCTTATAAGTCCACATCTGGTCCCTGGATTCCCAAGGCTGGAACCAAAGTAGCATCACAGAGGGATCAGCATAGCACTGGGCTGGGCTGTAGCTCAGTTGGTAGAATACATATCCAGATGTGGCACTGAGTAGGCTTCAACTGCACACTGAGTCATGTGACCATTGGCATGCGATAACAGGTGGAGGTGGCTCCATGGCCGAAGGACAGCCTGTTCAGCAAGCTGCCCACTGAGCTGGGTGTTGTAGAAGAGAGTTTTCTAGACACAACACACACGGGACAGCCCCAAAGGGAACACGGGACAGACCAAAATAGCAACCACACCAAATTCCAACTCAGTGAACCAAAGAGGTTGTATTGGTTGGTATATGAGTGAGGGGTCACTTACGAGAGCACAGAGGACCAAAAAGGGTCTGCCTCCTTAGTGGACTCTATAACTTCCTCAAACAATGAGTACAAACAGCTGGGTGCCATGTGTTCAGGTGCATGAGCCTAGGGGCGACATCACACTCAGATCACAATAGAAAGTGAGAATTTGCCCCCACCACGCCCCATCTCAGACCCACTGAAAGGTGAGGGTGTCTGTTGATCCCTTATGAGACCCGCTTACCCTGAGACACTACCTACCAACTCATTCCCTGCCAGCCGGACCCATTTCTTCCAGTTCCCTCCCTAAATTCGGAAAAGTATTTTTTTTCAGTTCATTAAAACATTCTATATTTAACACAGATAATATATTATTTATGCCATAAGATTAGAATGAACTCATATAGATCTCTCCATATTTTCTCCCAGAAGCTCCTCTCCACGGCTTCATTTTAATGACTGTGGAATGTTGTTGCAGTGGAGAGCGTGTGCTTTTTATGTAACTGATTATTTACACGACGCCTCCAGGGAATAAAACTCACTTCCCTTTTGGAGGTCAGATGTGCCCCTACTACTGTACATCCTTACAGCTGAGTCTGCCCCTCATCCTTAACTATTTCCTCAGACTGGGCTCCTAAGAGTTAAGTCTTCCAACAGGTAATGCACGTGTTAAATTTTCTATACCAAAATAGTCTGTGTGGCTTCATCATCAGTGTCTGCTCCACTGAGGAAAGACCTCTGCCTCATTTTTAGTTGTGGTGATTCATAGCTTCAGTGGTGACATCTTAATATTTTCTGTTGCAAGCTATAGCTATTCTGTTTATTTTTAGTTCATTTATTTACATTTTTTTGTGTGTATGTATGTGTATGGTGTATGTGTGTGTATGTGTGTGTATGTGTGTGTATGTGTGTATATGTGTGTGTGTATGTCAGTGTGTGTGTGTCAGTGTGTGTGTGTATGTGTGTGTGTATGTGTGTCAGTGTGTGTGTGTATGTGTGTGTGTATGTGTGTGTGTATGTGTGTCGGTGTGTGTGTGTGTGTGTGTGTGTGTATGTGACAGCACACAGGTGGAGGTCAGAGAACAACTTTCAAGACTCAGTTCTTTCCTCCCACCAAGTGTATCCTAGGGACTCAAGTCATCGGGCTTCATAGCAAGCACCTTGACCTCACTGACCATTGCAAGGTGAAGGGCTCAGAGGAAGGTTCCCTGAGGTGGCCTCTTGACACAGAGTATGCTTAAGGTCATTTCAGACATTGCTAGAAGACCAGTCCCAACTCCAAGCCAAGATTTTTTGGAAAATTTTTTTTGTGAAACAAGTCAGCAACTCAAATGTGAGACTTTTAAATCAAGAATTCTAACACAAAACACTGCAAAGATAAATCAGTTTAATGCAGGCTTAGAAGTGACAGTTGGAAAGCATGAAAGGTCTTCGTTCTGGGTAATTAACTCATTTGATTCTGTAAGAGCACTTAGCTTAGTACAGGAAGTTAGAACACCACAGTTCCTGATATACTGTGGTCTCGGGTCTGAGGGAAGTGTTTCAGGCTGGGTTTGTTGGTGTTGAGTATGGAGACTGCATGCACAGCACAGTCACGTGTTCAGAACAAGGCCACAGTGAAGTTGTGCTGTTCAACACGGGTGAATACAGCCAGAAGCACCTCAAATCCCTGACAGTTTGTGTATGCCCAGGGATGCTTTATTGATACCACACTGTTTTTGATCTCTGCATTGAACTCACAGTTTAGGAAGCTGTGAGATTTAGCACACGTGACTGACTGCTCGAGCTGCGTTTGTATGTGAATCAACAACGCAGTAGGTTTGTCTCCTCTGACGTCATCACAGACACACGATATCGCACAGAGGTTCAAAATACACTTTGGATCAGAAGCAACACTTAACTGGTAAAGTTTCCCTTGCTTGGACTCAGTTTCTCCATCTTTAAACCTGAGGCTTTACCTGCTACCATGCTAGTCAAACTTCCACAAGACAAATAACAAACCCTCCGCAGACAAATTCTCCCTTGCTTCCCCCTTGAAGCTGGAGTAGCCCTTTTCTGAAAGACACCTTGGTGACCTCACACTCAAGCTGAGTTTTATCTTTCTCCTCCTCATACCCCAAGCTACCTAACACACCACCTCTATCTCCAGCTGGTCAAACTGTCTTAAAGAAGGTTCTCTGAGGTCGCTTTGAGGATTCCTTTTGAAGGACTGAATGAACTGTCTTTAATCTTCATGTGAAAACAGTTTAGTAGATTTCTGGGCAAGAGCAGTCCCACTGAGGGCAGACCCATTCCTTAGGCTTGTAGGGCACATGGGATTTAGGGGTCCCCTGTGCTTTCAGAGCTGAGCCTGTACCTTTTGGTTTCTCCTAGCAGGATGAAGGTCCTCAGCACACTGTGTTCTGAAACAACTTGTGTTCAATGAACAATCTATTTGTGCCAAGACTTGGATATGTTTCCTCTTTTCTTTTCTAATTTAATCCAGAAATTGGCCTTGACTTGCTGAAGCCTTGCCAGGGTTTGTAAACAATCAGCTGCTCACCAACTTTCAAGAATGCTGGGGCCTGCACAGCGGTAGTGCAGGAATGTTTTGTGCTAGGCTCAGGGGGAGGAAATCTTGTGAACCTGCAAAGCAGCTTTTGGAAAGCATTGCCCACCCCATCCCTGCCCCCGTTCACGTGTCTGGCTCTGCTTCCCGAAACAAAGAGACACTGAGACTTGGGACTGCCTAGACTGGAAGGACACATTTACTATAGGAGCCAGCCAGAGCAAGAGGGAGGAAGGATGGAAGTCCAAGGCTCCCCTTCTCACCTGGCTGTGTCGCCTGGACCAAAGGAGACTGTTTAGGTTACTCTTTGTTGTCCTGCTATTCCTCATGCTTAGCCCCCAAGGCCTGAGATCAAGGTCCTGTGTATCAAAGGAGTTCTGCTTGCCAGGGTGGCATGGGGCACTGCATACAGAACCCAGAAGAGAACCATATGATCAGATGCTGCTGGATGCCGGGTAGCGGTGGTGGGCGTAGGTAGTTGGGGGCTCTGGGGCATAGCAGAGATCAGGAGAAGCCACATCCCCTAGCGGTGGCCTCCTCAGCTCTGTTCACCTGTGGTTGTGCAGGAATGATCTGCCCTGCCCTTGCCAGGTCTGGTTTTCTTAAATGAAGGTGGGAATCTCTGGGGGAAGCCTAATCATTTTTCAATGTGAGCTACAAATTGCAATTAAGTGCTTGTACTGTTGGGTGAATCGGAGCATAGCTATGGTGTCTACCAGGCCAGAGGACAGCCTGCTTGTTCCTTCTAGCTTAGAGGGAAGCAGGCAACTGTCACTGTAATCCCTCTGGGCCCCAGATGTGGGGATAGTTCAGCTGCAAGGACTACTGTGAGCATTACTCTAGGTGTCTAATACCTGGACAGGTATGGGATGCGTAGAGGCCCTTGCAGTCACAAATCATTGCAGCCTGCGCTTCCATGCCTCATTATGGCAGAGGAGTGTGGAGATAGCAAAGTCTATCTTTATACCTGGTTGCTCAGAGTAGGAGTAAAATTTAAAGGCTGGATGAAGACTAGAAACTGCATCAGGCGTGTCTGGGGGAAATAGATAAAGAAGGCTCCTTGATGACTTTTTCAGCTCATAATGGAGACGAGTCTGGGCAGCAGCAAAGCACATGCAAAGGCCCAGGGGCCTCTCCTTCTCTCTCCCCTCGCACAGCTTGGACCTGTCTGAAGCACAGGGCTCTTCAGAGAGGTGGGAGATGAAGTTGGTTTGGCATCTAGAAACTTGGGGCTCCCCACTTGGTTATGGGGAAGAGAAAAGATCTCACGTTGACAGAGGTTTAACATTGATCAGCCCTATGGAAGAAGAGTGCTCTACAGCCTGTGTACCCCACCTCAGTGCCTCTGTGAGATTTTCTTTCTCAGATACGACTGAGGAGGCTCAGAGATGCTGCACAGTAGGCTCAAGGCACAGCAATTGAGTTACATGCCAGTGAGAAAGATGGCATAGACTCTGCATGGTCCTTATTGACTTTTCTGACCTGAAGAGGGAGAATTCCTTAGGAGTCTCAGAAAAACCAGGCCTGTTCTAGCCTTGGGTC
Source organism: Grammomys surdaster (assembly GCF_004785775.1). Taxonomy (NCBI): domain Eukaryota; kingdom Metazoa; phylum Chordata; class Mammalia; order Rodentia; family Muridae; genus Grammomys; species Grammomys surdaster. The sequence continues at coordinate 5,413,365 of NW_021604703.1, read as the reverse complement.
TGCGTCCCCCAACATCACTGGCTATTCCTTATCATATCTACCTTTCCCTCCCACTCCAAGCCATCTTATCCGTATAGGTCTATATCTGTCTTGAGCATTGCCAGTGGACGGTTTATCTATTGTATATTTCTGTTCTAATATTATCACCATCACATACACACATACACACACACACACACACTCACTCACACACACACACCCTCTCCCAGGATATGGGCCCTGATGAGGTTCTATGCAGAGGAAGGGTCACTGTGAGCCAATGGAATCTTGCACTCATTGAAATCACAGTCCAAAGAGCTGGAGTGGCAGAGGCCGGTGGTGATTGTGCAGGGTGAAAACGCTGGGTGTGGGGGGATGGGAGGCACCATGGGATGTCCTCACCCCTGCATCTGTCTCTTCTCTGTCATTCTCTTTGCATGCCGAGAGCCACTCAGCCACTCCCCATCTCCCTCCCTCCTCTGATGCCTCCTGACAGCTGATGAGGGAGCCCAGGAGCTGCCTGTCCTTGGTTCCCATGGGGAGCTGACAGTTGTCAAAGCAGGAGTCAGAGTCCCTGTAGATGGACACGGAGGGCCAAGCACCATCACTCCCTAGTGACAGCTTGAAGCGGCTGTTGAGCTTGTCTTGTGCAGGCTCCAGCAAGGAGGTGACAGCTGAGCCAGACAGCAGAGATGACAGTCTCTCTTGCTGGGCTCCTATCTGGGCAGATGTGGGCTGTCACTGTGCCCAAACCTCTCCATGGTGTGTCCCCTGCCCCTGTACCAAATTGCAGTCAGACATCCCTGAGGCCCTTCTCCTCTGGGTGATGTGTCTTAGAACTTGAGATTCTCGAAGAACATCGACTACCTGATTTTGCACATTCAGCCCCCAATAAAAGGTTGGTGCATAGTAGGTGTTCACTAAATGACTTTTATAATTCTTTCTTTTAAATTTCTGAGATTAGGTCTTATGTAGCCTAGACTGGTCTTGAACTTGCTATGTAGCTGAGGATGACCTTGAATTCCTGATCCACCTGGGGCCAGGAGACATATGCAGAGGAAAATCAATTCCTGATCTTTTTGAATGAGCATCCAATATGGCTACAGTCGGGGTGTTAGAAAGCATCTGTGAGGGACATGTCCACAGCAGGCTACTCCTAGCATAAACTTGAGCATACAAAACTTAGTTTTGCCATGTTCCATAGAATTTCTCAAGATTCCTCTGCTGGGGTTCAGGGACATCATTCACCGTGCTGGTTTAAGACCTTTAGTCACAGCTGCCTCTGTCCCTTCTGTGTCAGTGCTGTGAGCCAGCTTCTGTCCCTGCTTCATGTCAGGTCACCAGGCCCGAATGGCAGTGAAGAGGCTGGTTTGAGTCTTCCCTATCTTGAGCTGTTCTTCATCTGAGCTCCTTGGGTGTACTGGGTGGGAAACGGGTGGGGGAGAAGGAGAGTGGATTGCATACGCCTTCCATTCTGCAGCCTTATAGTGGGTTGATCTGGTGCTGCTTGTGTTCTCATGTAAATACTGCCTCTTAAGATCTGGTTGCCTCCCACCCACGAGCAGATCATCACATACACCAAGTGAGGCCATGTAATCCTTCCTCCCCAATTTAACTGGTCAGTAAAAGACTGTGATTGGCAGTGGAGGGGGAAAACTAGGGCTTGCAGATAAAGTGAGTGGGTTACAGGCAAAGAAGGAAGAGAAGGGAGGAAGAGGCCGCCATGAGAGGAGATGGACCAGGAAAAACAGCAAGTCACAAGGGACGGGACATTGTGGCTGGGAAATAAGTCAGAATAGCTCCAAACCTGCATGATCTAGGCTTTCAGATTGATAAAGTACCTGGTTGTGTGTCTTTTATACAGGCTAGCTAGAATGCTAATAAAAATAATAAAATAAGAGAAAATAAAAAATAATTCCAGCCGGGCAGTGGTGGCGCACGCCTTTAATCCCAGCAGGTGGGAGGCAGAGGCAGGCGGATTTCTGAGCCTGGTCTACAGAGTGAGTTCCAGGACACTCAGGGCTATACAGAGAAACTCTGTCTCGAAAAACCAAAAAATAAAAATAATTCCATTTACACAGTCTCTGCAATGTCAATGCCAGGCTATCCCCACCTCTCCCAGACATCCCTGGTAGAAGCTTCTGGGTGGAACATACAACTCTCTAGGGCTGGGACAACCATGGTGCCTTAGATGTCACTGTTTTACTCAAACATAGGTCAGGCCCTGTGTCAAACCTTCATAGGCACCATCTAGGGACCAGACTCTTATGCTGTGGTCCTATCACTGTGGAAAGCAGAGCCCGGAGGCCTCTGGGTCTGTCCATCTCTGATGCTAAGGATGGAGTGGGCGCTGAGCAGAGCAGGGCACTCCCAACCCTGTCTCACTTTCTACTTCTCAATACCCCACCCCCTACATCTCCTTCATCTCCCACGATGTTTTCTACTCCCGAGGCCACCGCAGGAACTGCCTTGAGGCCATTGTCTCCTCCGGCTCATGGCAACTGTTTTCTCATCTTTCCTTGGGTCACAATCTGATCAGGCAGAAAGAGAATCAGGTTTACTGGGGAATGAAATACACCTTGTTTTCAGATAACACAATAGTGCTCACATGGAGCTCAGTGGCAGAGCTCAAGTCACTGGGAACTGTTGTACCATGCAGGCTCCCAGACAGGCGGGAGTGTGGGAAGGGGATACTAGTGGTCTGACCAGGGCTAGTCCAAGGCCTTAGTACTGAGTGGATGGGATTGCATCCTGAAATGGAACACCACACCGAACCCCCAGTCTATGTGCCTCAGCCAGACATCCCAACATAACACTCCGGGACTTGACGTCCTGAGGCCACTGCCAGCAGGAATCAAAATCCCTGCCACCTCTATCTTCCTTCCTCGTTGGGCTGAGAGTAGCTGAGAGGCTTCTGAAGGCCCCTGGTTCCCTGATACATCCTTCTGTGTCCTGTGGCCTCAGCAGGGGCCACACTTCCCTGTCTGGCAGCATTATTTCTGATATTTGACAGGTCAGCCCATGGAGGATCAGAAAGAAGTGTGGATAGCTCTGACCCCAGAGATTAGGCCCCAGCTCCTAATCACACTCAAATGTCTCTTGGTTGTGGAGAAACATCTTAAGCAAATGCTGGTGTTTGCAGACATAACCTCCTGGTGTTACCGTGGAAATTAGGGTCCCTTCTTTGGGTTCCTAGTCTTGTTAATGAAAGAATTTAAAAACAGATTCAGTGGAGGCTCAAGGATAGTTTTTGTCTATTTGTTTGTTATTTTGTTTTATGAGAAATAGTTGCTCTGTGTAACCCTGGCTGTCCTGGAACCAGCTCCATAGACCAGGCTGGCCTCAAACTCACAGAGATCCACCTGGCTCTGCCTCCCGAGTGCTCCAATTAAAGGTGTGCACCACCACCACCACCTGGCTTTCAAAGATAGTTTTATGAGCTCTGGACAAAACAACAGGCAAGCAAGAAAGGCAGCCACTAGGAGGAAGGACATGAAGAAGAGGAAGAAGGAAAGCCATGCCCTTGGCATTAGGCTGGTATGTTTAGCAAAGGAGGTCAGGGAGTAGCAGCAGAGCTTAGTGTTACAGCCAGAGAGAATTCGCTTAGGTTTTGGACAGAGAAAGAACTAGGAAAAGAGACAAAGTAAAAGTTTTGCTTTTCTAAGTTTGGACTGTGAATAGGACAAAGTCAGCAGAGCTTCATGGCTGTCTCTCAGCAAGTGAGGAAGGTGTCGCTGGGAAGGAGGACAGGTGTATTTTCTAATTAAAGGGATAATTATTCTTCCTGTCTCTTTAGCTTGAATCAGCCTGGCTGAGGGGTGGTCTCTTAATGAGGTGATTGACAGGTCTCATTGGATTAACCCTTAGGACAGGAGACAGTATTGTGAAATGGAACAGATCTGTCTTTGGAACAGATCAGAATGCCGTGTCTCAGTCTTCTGACCAGGACTTAAGGAGCAGCAAAGTGGGTGTTTACCTTTTCAGTGTTACCAGGAAAATGGGAGGCAGAGTTCAAAGCTTCATTTGCCTCTAAGGTTACAGCCAAGAGAGACCAAAATCTGGGACACAGAGCTGCAGTTCCTGTTACCTGTCCTGGATAGCATCGTTAACACAGAACTGTGCGCTGAGAGTTTTTCTAGACATTTTGAAAACATTTTTGCATCAATCTTCATAACAAACACGAGCCATGAGGACAATTATGTCTCCATGCTGAGGATACTGTCTTGTCTCCCCAAAATTCTGGTGTGGTCACACTATCCCCAGCCTCTACCCTGGCAGCCCAAACCTGGACTCTTCTCTATTTACTTCAGGAGTTTGCATAGCAGACACTCAGGGGCTGTGCCCTCCGCAACCCTCTGGGGACTCCCTGAGATTACTTTCCTCTCTAGGTTTCCCAAGGTGGTCATTAGACATTGCTCACTGCCCCGACTTAGCTCAACAGAGACATGAGGAGCCCAGCAGCAGGTCTGTCCAAAGCCTGTCTACCAAGCAACAGGGCCAACAGATGTCCCTCATAAGGAGGCCCCCTTTTGTCATCAGGTACCCTCATTTTGTATCCAAGTCCTCCTCTGCCTCACCTCAGGCCATCCTCCGGGGTCCACTGTCATTTCAGGAATGCTTTGCCACCAACCAGGCAAACTTTGACATTGTCATGCAGAACCAGGTCCTTCCCAGTCTTTTCCAGAGCAGAAACTTGGCTGCCTCTTTGCATAAACAAAAATCACATCACAAAGCATTTCCCCCAGAATGCCAGCTCCTGGCCTCCAGCACACAGAGAAGTGCTAGAGCTTTGAGCCTTTTTCCCCACAGGGCTAAAAGGCTCCAAGATCAATTTCTTAAAGACAGGGCTTAAGGACACTGTCCCAGAGCTTCCCCTCCCCCATGAAATCTGGGTGAAAGTGTGCTGCTTCTCCTACCACACAAGCCCTCCCTGGGAAAGGATGACAAAGGAGGGCTGGCTACAGTGGGGGAGGCTAGGCAGCCTGCTGTTCCACATCCTCCAAAGTGGTCCCATCCATCCATCCATCCATCCATCCATCCATCCATCCATCCATCCTCAACTCTACTTAATACCTACTAAGGGCTAGAATCACTGTGTAGTTCTCTGCACGGTTGTGCTAGGGAAAGTGAAGTCAGTGCAAAGGCCTGAGGCTGGGCCCCCTGTGCAAGGAAGATCTTAGAAGGGGCAGCAGTAGGGTTCCATCTTCCTGACCTTGACATCGCATAAGGAGCTTCAGAGTCCCTCCAGTATAGTGGAAAGGCCTGGAGGTAGGAGGAGTTTAAGCAAGGGAGTCAATACCAGCCTCCTTTGAAACATGAATTACTGTGTGCTCTCCTTACTCCAGCTTTTTTATTCTTCAAATTCTCCTAAGGTATCTAAGAAATTCAGGGCTGCAGAGGGTCAGTAAGAATTCCAGATATGCACCTCTCCCCAGGCAGTGTGTGTGTGTGTGTGTGTGTGTGTGTGTGTGTGTGTGTGTGTGTGTGTGTACACTGACAGAGTGTCTTTGGAAGAAGGCAGACTGAGCTGTCAGGAGCCAGAAGCCCATTGAAGAGAGCAGCTCAGACAGATCTGAGGAAGGTAGGTAGGGCCATCATACAGTCCCAGGTAGTGCCTGCCTCCAAAGGTACTAGGGAGCCACTGAGGGTTTTCGACACAGGAAGGATGAAGTTACTCTGGTACCATAGTGAAGAGCAGTGTTAAGAGAGGAAAAGGTAGACCTGGGAGCTCCAGCCAAATTGTCTCTTTCAGGTGTTTGGTCAGTGACAAACAAAGGGAATGACATTCTCATATTTTCTTCCAAGCTCTTGCCACTGTTGAAACTGGAGCAGGCTTGGTAGCTCCTAAGCAAGCTCTGAGGCTTAGGAGGGTCACTCTCTACCTCCATTTAGGAAGGCGGTCCATGCCTCTTCTCCTGGGAGACCAACCATTCTCTGCTGGGACTCCTGGGTACCTTGCCTTGGACCTGTGGAGAGGGAGAAGCCAGGCCGAAGTTCCTGGGTAACTCAGACCACAGCGTGACTGACTTCCGTTGAGATTTCCCACTGAGAAGCTAAAGAAGGGCCTGTCACTCAGCTGCATGCACGGTGGGGTCACCAGTGACACACTAAGATCTAAACACGGGGAAAACCCAGCTTTCTTTCTACCTCTCTTCTATCTAAGGTTACTCGTTCCCAAGCTCCCTGACCTAGGATAGAAGAACACGCATCATCTAGCTCTTGAGAAGCAGGCTCGTTTCTTCCTGTTTAAAAGCCTTTGGAAGAATGCTCAACCAGGTCAAGGTTAAGCCCTTTGTTAGCTTTTCCTTGCTGTGACAGAATACCTGGGGTTTTCAACTTAGAAAGAGGGAAGGTTTCTGTGGGCTCATGGCTTCACTGGAGGCTTGTGAGACAACCTGATGTGTGACAGACAGAGCTGCTCATGTCATGGTGACTGGAAGGAAGCAATTGAGAAAAACAGAAGTAGAGACAGACAAACTGACCCAGGTCCTAATATCTTCAGGGGCATGCTCCTGATGACCTAACTTCTTTCTCTTAGGCTCCACACTGGCCTCCCCCAACCCAACCCAAAAGGTTCTGCTAATTTCTCGAGCCTCTAGTACAGGAGCCCTTGAGGGACATTTACAATACAAACCACAGCAGGCCCTGACTCTGCTGGGGCAATTGTAACAAAGCAGCAGTGTGAGTTATGCAGCTCAGGAAACAGACAACTCCAAGATCAAGATCTCCAGTTAATCAGACCACCTCCTCATTGTGTCCTCACGGAGGAGCTGAGGGGGAAGATGAAGGAGGAGAGGTGGGGGAGATGAGGGTAAGGTAGCTCAATAACAAGGTTGCTAATACCATCAAAGGTAGCCCTAACCCTGCCTTCACGTACCTGATTATTTCTGCTCTCATCCTGTGAATGGGGTGGTACATAACTGGTCTCCCTAGCAAAACCCTTGCTCCTGTGTTAGGGAACTGCATTAGTACACATCTGTCCCACAGTTTCTGCCCTTGAGGCTGAGGACCTGTGCTTGGGGTTTACTTTTGCTGCAGAAGCCATTCTACAGGCCTGCCCTTCCCTCCTGCAGGTCAGCATCCCTGGACTCCCTCTGAAACATGGCAGTGCCCCAGCTCCAGGTAAACTGACAACAACTCTGCCCTTGTGCCGTGGGGCTCAGGTGACCCCTGGCATCTGCTGTCCATGGCTGGAAGCTGACCCCACTGTTACTTGCTCACTGCCCAAGCGTGTAGTCTCTGTGTGAGCTCTCTGGAGCCTCTGGGGATGGGAGCCTGTCCCTCTCACAAGCACAGGGAGCAAGGGGTCCAAGTGTGCTCTGCTTGTCCTCCTTGGCTATGGGGGCTGCTTGTTCTCTCCGTATCTCCCCCTCCCCCGCCTTCAGAGGAGACCCTAAAGGCTAAGGCTCCAAGATTGCTTTTGCTCTGCCATCTCTGTCCCTTCCTGCTACAGCAGAACCTTCCAGGGCCTGGACTCTTCCCAGCTCTGGCTCTCAGCAGGAGTCTGTGATCCCAAACGACCTGGCCTTGCTCATTGTAGATAAGCAATTAAAAATATAGAAAACTCCGTTCTTTCCTAAGTAAGAGGTCTGTTTTTTTTTTTGTTTTTGTTTTTTGTTTTTTGTTTTTTAAGATCTGTTGTCTCAGCACAGGCTGAAAAAGAAAATTTGGGTTGGGACTCAGAACTAAGGCAGCAGTGCCTGTGGTTTAGGAGGGGTTCCACCTACTCCCCAAAACCTCATGCAGAATAGCAGGGCAACCCAGTTTGCCAACTATGAAAACTACAGTTTGGGTTTTCATAAACACCATTCCATCGTGTGTGTGGAAATTGGATCCTCAAAGGAGCTCTGTGGGAAGCACTTTTACTCTTGATGTTACAAAGGAGACAGCGGGCAGTGGGTGATGGGCGGTGGGTGAGGTGGGCCATGGATGAGGTGGATGTGGAAGACGGGTGAAGGTGGTCAAGGTGGCACAGCTCTGGGCTCTGCTTTCTGAGCTGCAGGTGCTGAAGTGGGTACTTGGATATTCAGCTGATGGTCCTCAGTGGCCAGTGCCATGCTGCTAGACAGACAGCACATGCAGGGGACTGAAGATCAGGCACATAGCACAGAGCCACGATTCCATGTCAACCATGCTCCTGAAGCTCTGAGCCTCACCTCCTCCCTAAAGGGAGAAGACAGGAGAACAGAAGCCAACTTATAATCAGAAATCTGCCTGGATGTGCCAGGTTCCTGGCAGAGCCTGTGTGTCGGGGTTGAGGGTGGCATTGGTTGGGGACCAGTGAGCTTGTTAGCTTTGTGCTCTGACTGGTGCTGTCTATAGCCACAGCTGTGGTGACAGAAACAGCCACTGGGCTGTGCATCTCCCAAGCCCTGTGTCCCTCTCCGTCACCATGATGATTTGATTTTCCTCGTTCCAGTTAGATTTCCGGAGGCATCTTTCTGCTGTTTAGAGGGAGCGATTACAGTTTACCAAAGAAGAAAGTCTGGAAATTGGGGTGTAGTGGGCTCTGACTGGTGTAGCTTAGCCATGTCTGCCTCTCCACCAAGGGCCTCATGATAGCCTCTCTGCCCATTCTGCATACAGATAGAATGAGTGGTTGGTCCACACCTCTCCCCTCAGTGACTCCACAGATTGCCTTTCTTCAGTGTTTGCTGCTCTGGGGCTAGGGGGAGGGGCATCCAAGGAGGGGAAGTACAGACTGTGGGGAAGCCCAGTGGCAGTGGGACTGAAGAACGTTGGGGTACCAGTTCTCCATAGCAGGTCTGACTGGGGTGGGGGCCCTTCCAGGAGGGGGCGACTCAGAGACTGCACTGCAAGAAGGGATAGAGCTCCCTCCACTAGTGAAGGAGCGGGCAGTGAAGGGCTGGTCCAGCAAGTTCTGAGTGTGAGGTGGGAAGATGGAGGTGACCAAATGTCAAGGAAATGTCCAACAGCACTGAGCCTGAGGTTCACCTAGCATGTGTTTCTGGAAGGTGGTGGTCGTGCTGTAGAGCACGGGAGTTCATCTGCCCCGCAACCACACACACACACACACTTTTGTGATGTGGATATCTGAGGAGGCCTACAGATGCCTGCTAAGAATGGTGTGTGTGTGTATGTGAGTGTGTGTGTGTGTGTGTGTGTGTGTATGTGTGTGTTTGAGACAGGGTTTCTCTGTATTAGCCCTGACTGTCCTGGAGCTCACTGTGTAGACATAGACTAGACTGACCTTGAACTCAGAGATCTGCCTGCTTCTGCCTCCCAAGTGCTGGGATTAAAGGCGTGTGACTACCACCACCCGGCTTCAGGCACAGCCCAGAATAATGTAAAATATATATGTGTGTGTATGTGTGTGTGTGTGTGTAAAATAGCATGCAAAATGTGAAAGAAGACCATGACAGACATGACATGGAACATGCTGAGCGGGGTGAGAGACCTAGTGATAACTGCTCCCGTTAATGGGCGTGAAAGTAGAACTGATTGTGGTCCAAATGTCCACATCTCCAGCTGCAGCATCCTTCAGCATCCACAGATCTCTGGTCCAGGACTCTCTCAGGTATTCAGATCTCTGGAGTACTATGTGTGTCATTTGTGTTTAACCTACACACACTCTACCACATACATCAAGTAATCTACGTTACTTACAATGATCCGTAAGGCACAAGCCCCATGTAACTAGCTACTGTGTTGTTTAGAAGGGGGAAAAGTCTATACATCTTCTGCCAACTTTTCTCCAAATAATTTTGACTGGGGTTGGTTGAGTACATGGGTGCGGAGGTTGTGCGATCCAGAGTGTGGACTGTAGTGATGTTTCACACTGGGCAGCAACCACCAGGAATGGCTTCTGCTCTGGCAGCTCTCATTCCTTCTGGAAGGAGCTCCATGCTTCGGTGAGAGGTGGCGGCGAGTCAATTCTCTGGTTCAAGCTCAGGTCTGAGTGAAGACGCTGTGGGCCAGCAGGTGGGATGTCTCAGGGAGACGCTTCAGAAATCCAAGCAGGTGGCTGTAGCAGCCAGGGCCGGAGAGGGTCATGGAGGAGGGATGAAGCAAGAGGTAGTCTTAGGGTTGATGGAAAGTTGGAGGTAAGCATGCAAAGAGAAAGAGACAGGTGTGGTCCCTGGGTTCTTACCTGGGGCTTTAGGGACAAAATGCCAGGTGCACAGCCAGAACCGGGTTTGGCTCATGGTTCCTGATATCTCCCTGGCTGTCTTCCAGGTCAATGAGATCTACCATGATGAGTCACTGGGGGCCCACATCAACGTCGTGCTGGTGAGGATCATCCTGCTGAGCCACGCGAAGGTGAGTCCCCCTGTCCAGTCCACCTCCTCTCTCTGCAATGTGTGGGGCCTCCGGACACGCTATAGTCCCATAACAAGCAAGAAGCTGTGAACCTCCACCCGCTACAGACTCCATATGCCCTTCACCGTGACACATGACTCTTTCATACTCAGTGTGGTAAGGCCAACCGATAGTGAGCAGCCTCATGGTGCCCTCACTATAGAGTCTCGGCAGATTCAGGAACAAGGGTGTCCCAAAGTGACTGAAACTGGCCCTGAGGGATTGGGGCAGGTGGATGGCAGCCCAGAGTGTAAACAGACACAGGAGACTGAAGTGAGGTTGAGCTGAGACTGGAATTCTGTCTTCCAGGTGGCTCAAGGGATCCAGATTCTGAACGGCTGGTTTTCTTAATGAAAGGCACACTCAAATTATTTGCTGTGTAGAGCAATGTTTCTGACATCAGTCTTGGGAATCCATGGCTCACGAACCCACCATCCACCTCTGACGTGTCTAAAATCTTCTCTCTTCTCATCTGGCTTCACGTCTTCAGCCCTCTGACCACCAGAGAGAGCCACTAGGCCCCTCTGACCCCATCTTTCTTGCTCTTGAATGCTGAACCACCGACCACCAGAGGGAGCCACCAGGTCCCTCTGCCACCATCTTTTTCTTGTTCTTGAATGCTGAGCCCCTCCCCCACGTCCTGGGGGATGGATTAGTTACTCTTGTTACTATGACAAAGTACCTGACAGAAGTAATTTCAGGAATGATTTATTTCCGCTCACACAAAATGTTCTGAAGAAAGCTATTAGGCACAAAAAAGAGGATGGCAAAAAGCTAACTGGGGGCATGTTTAATTCTGTGCTCCAGCTCCTTAAGCTTTGCGTGTTTAGGGTCCTAGTGATAGGGCGGGGCGAGGGCAGTGGCTATGAAGTCGTGTTTCCTTGTCATATGGAAGGATGTGTGTCTTCTCGGTGCAACTGGAGAGTGCTTTAAAACCACACAAGTGTTTTTAAGTCTTCATGAAAATGTCAATGAATTTTCTATGATTAAAAACTGAAGCCCTTCCCAGGCAGTGTGCTCCAGTGAAGTGCCCCAAGTGTGACCACAGGTGAGAGAAGAATACTTATAACCTTAAAAACAACCCAGCCTCTTTGAAAAAATTTGGGTTTGTGGGGCTTTTATTTGTTTGTTTTGTTTTTTGTCTAATGTAGCCCAGGCTAGCCTCAAACTCACTATTGTAGTTTGCAAGGATGACCTTGCACTTCTGATCCGTCTGTCTCCATGTCTCAAGTGTTTGGGTTACAGGCATGCACCAGCACCCCTGTTTTTATGTGGTGCTGGGGACTGAACCCAAGGCTTCATGTGTGCTAAGCAGCACTGCTGCTCGAGCTACAAGCCCTGCTCTTAGAAACACTTCTTTATTTTTAACTGACAGGGAAGAATATTAGAACAACAACTGAAGATCACTTGGTTTGATTAGGAACTTGTGCACCCATGGATTTGGGTCCAGGGTGAGGGGAGAGGCTGAAATCAAGTCCTCTCTCCCAGGTCACTATATGACAACTGTAATAAAACCTACAGAACACATCTCCTGGTGGCGGGGGACACACTGGGGGCTATCAGCTCCACCAGGAAGCCGTGGGAGGATTCTTCCTGACCTGCTGTGGGTGCTCCTAACAATCTGATTAGTTTTTTTGTCAACTCAACACAAGCCAGGATCCTCTGGATAGTGGGACCCTCAATTGAGAAAATGTCTCCATAAAATTGGCTTATAGACAAGTCTGTAGGGCATTTCTTTTGATTGGTGATTAATACGGGAGAACTCGGCCTGCCTGGGCAGTGCCGCCCTTGCCCTTGGGCAGGTGGTTTCAGATGGTGTAAGAGATCCAGCTGAAGACATCGTGAGGAGCACGTCAGTAACTGGTATTCCTCCATGGCCTCCGCTTAAGTTCCTCAGCTTCATCAACTGTGATCAACTGTGATCAGTGCATGTAAGCCAAATGCACCCTTTCCTTTACAAGTTGCTTCTGGTCATGGTTTATGACAGCAATATGAAGCTCGCCTTCAGGGGAGCTAGATCTACTTCCTCAGACTGGGTCTTCCCCAGACTCCTCCATCCTGGCCAGGACCCTCAGCTATCTTGGGAACTTCCAAGCTCTTGGCAAGGATAAGGATGAGAGTACCTCCAATAAATTGGGGGAATGGATCTGTCTCTACTGTGGACATGCTGCCTTTGATAGCTGTGGTGGAGAGTCATTCTCAGCACAGACATTGAACGAGGCTGATTTCTAAACATAGGAGCACACGTTGTTTTATTGTTTTGTATTTTCCTCTCTTAAGTCGTTCCTCGGAATGAGTGAAAGGACACCAGCCAGTGTAGATCATTCAAGCTGGAAATGACAAAGCCCTGGACTTTCCCCTGCTTTTTCTTTTCAAACAAAAATCATAAACTTTAATTTTTGAATGTGTTTCTATACTTTTGTCTTTTTTAAATTTTATTTTTTGAGATTATAATCCTATCATTTCTTTCCTCTCCTTTCTACCCCCAAATCTTTCTCTATATCCCTCCTTGCTCTCTTTCAAATCGATGGCCTCTTTTTCATTGTTGTTATAGGCATGTGTATGTACATATAGACATCTATTCCTAAGGATAACCTGCTCGGTCTGAATAATTATTCTTGAACGTATGTTGCCAGGGCTGACCACTTGGTATTAGATAACCAGTTGGTGTGCTCTTTTCTGGGGAAGACTATTTTTCCTGCTCTTGACATTCCTTCATTGTCTGTAGTTCTTTGTGTAGGTTGAGGTCGTTTGCCTGCCCCTCCCCCTCTGTGTTAGCTTCTCTATTGGTTTACAAACTTGCTCGGCTCTTGTTTAGGCAGCTTCATGGGCGTGGCTTCTGAACTCAGTAGGAGACACAGACTTTTGGCAAACTCCCTGATGCTCCGGCTCTTATGACTTTCTGCCCCCTCTTCTGCAATGTCCCCTGAGCCTTAGGTGTGAAGTTTTGTAGATGTAACCATGGGAACTGGGAGTTACAACTCTGCATTTTGATTGGTTGGGATTTCCTGCAATGTTATCCATTCCCCCCTGTTTTTATGGCACGTATGATCTGTTCAGAGAGGGAGGAAAGCCGTCCATGGGTTGGTCTGGACATCAGGTGATAGCCTGAAGCCGCTGCCGGATACTGGCCACACTAGATCAAAGGTTTAAAACTGTGTGTTTTATTGCTGAATTGTACCATGGATCCTGTTAGGCCTGAAGAGTGTCTTGTCTGTCTCCTAGTCCGAATACTGAATTGGGGTAAGACTTTGTGCTGTAAGGGGAGAGGGAATAGCAGAGAGTAGAGAGAAGAAAGCCAGGATGGAAGCACCAGGCTCTGGTGTGGGTTGTGGCACTGGAGAGATGATTCAGGTTAGGATCCCTTTGCAATCATGAGGAGTTCGGATCCAAATTAGCACATAATAAGCTGAGTGTCTGTGCAAATGCCTGCACCCCCAGCTTCAAGGGAGATGGAGACAGAGTGGCTAGGGTTTTATGGCAATCTTGTCTGGTTCAGAAAGGGAGAGGGAGGGAGGAGAGAAGGAGGAAGAAGGAGGAGGAGGAGGAAGAGAGAGAGAAAAAAGGGGAGGGGAGAACCTTGCCTTAAAGGAATAGACAGAGTGAGAGAGGAGGACACTGGTGGCCCTCTGGGCTACATATATACACAGGCATGCACACAAGCATATACACACTCTCTTACACACACATAAATCAAAAGCCAGATTGGGGACTGAGGATGTAACTTGTTTGGCAAAGTGTTTGCCTGATTTGCCCAAATCCACGGGTTTAGCCCCAGCACTGTATGAACAGGGGTGGCGATGGGGTTGGCATATACCCATAATCTCAACACTAGTGAGTTAGAATTGGGAACATCAGAAGTTCCAGGTCATCCCTACATAATGAGTCCAAGACTGGGAGGGTCTCTTGTTTTTAAAACTTTGAAAAATGTTCTGAGAGATGATCACTAGACAGACAACATTTTATTTAAAGGTGGGAAAAGCGAGTTTCCCTGAAGGTGCTCTGTAGAGCTGAATGGTAATAAATGTTTACACAGAAAAAGAGATGGGCAGGTGGTTCTTCTAAAGCAAAGGAAAACAGGTGCTCCCCATGGCAGCATGTCCCTGGGACTTTGGAATGTGTGTGGTGAAGCTCTGTGGGACACAATGGTACACGTTGTTCTTCAATCCTCTTTCTCCATGGATCCCTCCAGACATTCTACAGAACTTGCTTTGGAAAATGTCACCTTCAAGGCAGTGTCAGTAAAACTAGCAACAGGTGGGTCCTTCCGTGTATACACAGGACCTGAATTTGGATCCCTGGGATTTGTTTTAAAATAATCTGAGTGTGGAGTGATGCACCTATAAAGCAAGCCCCAGGGGAGAAGATGCAAGAGGATCCCTGGAGATCACTGACAAGCCAACAGAACCAGACCAAGGAGAGACCCTGACTCAAAAATAAGGAGGGCTGCAATTGAGAATGACACCCACTCATTGACTTCCTGCCTCCACATGTATAACACACACACACACACACACACACACAATCAAAATCAAGACACGTAAGTTTGTTGACACATAAGTGGTTCTCAAACTCTGATTCTAAAGGGTTTTTTCCCTTAGATTTAAATGGCAAGAAACTAATATTTGAGAAGAACAGACAAAATTATGATTTTTTGCTATTAAACCCCAAAAGAATCCATTGTAAAATCCATGGAGTTAAAACTTTAGTGATAAAGACAAACACGGCCACATCATTTACTGGGCACAGATCCTGAGAAATGTGAAAGTAGGTTATTTTGTTGTTGTGTTGACATCACAGTGTGCTCAAATTAAGATAAATGACCATGATGTCACTAGATGATATCATCTCATGGGACCACCATTGTAAATGCTGACTTTGATTGAAATTTCATAAGCAAACATTGTGACCCAACAATACCTGTAGTAGGGCTAATTGAGAAAACAAAGTTCCCTGCACCAAGGCTGGAGAGATGTCTCATCAATTGAAAGGGCTTACTGCTCCTGCAGAGGACCCACGTTTGGTTCTTAGCACCTCCAAGGTGACTCACAATTGATTGGAACTCCCTCCTCTGGCTTCTGTGGGATCTTGCATGTACGTGGTGCACATTGACCCAAATGAACTTACACAAACACACATGAAGTTTTAAAAATGTCCCCTAAATCACAGAAATCCAAATACATCTCTCAGATAGTACAAGACAGACATAAAACATACAGAAAGAAAGGGGTATGCTGTTCATGAGAGGGAAATTAAAAAACAAAACCAAAAAACAAACAAACAATAATAACACAAAAAAACCCACACTACTTCTTCTAGAGAGAGGAGAGATAGTTTTCCAGGTTAATAGCTGGATATTTGCTGGGATGGTTCTGGGTTTTGTTAGAAACAAGAACATTTAAGAACAGGTGTGTGTCCTGTGGCAAGATGGTGCGGGGACAGCTTGCTGCCCTGGTGTCTGGAACGAAACCCTCACGGACTGGGACAGGAAGCCAATCCAGCTTTGGAATCTTGGTGTCCTGAATGTAGAAGTGCAGACAAGGAGACTATGTTAGGAGGGCATGGTGCTGGCGTGCCAGTCTGGAGAGCTGGGGCAGAGGGACTAGAGAGAGGAGAGATTGCTGCTGGCCTGCATGAAGAGGACTCAGAGCTGGAAATGAACATTTTCAGACTACAGCATGGAAGGAATCACAGAGGTGTGTTAGCCTTTAGTAGTTGGACAGAAATACCCAAGGCAGGAAACGTAAAAGGAGGGAGAACTGCACCCAAGCCCGTGATTGCACAGGTTTTGTTCATGGCTGTTCAATCCGTTTCTCTGTAGCCTTTAGTGGTGGGACAGCATGGAGGGAGTATGGAGGAAGCAAAGGAAACTCACCTCTGGAACAGAGGTGGGGAGGCTGGAAAGCAAAGACAGAAAAGAGAATGAGTCACAACCCCCTCTTCCAAGGCATGACCCCCAATGACCTAACTCCCTCCCATGAGGCTCCTCCTCCAAAAGGTTCTACCACCCTAAGGGCACTTCCACTGGTGAACAAGCCTTTAACAGACCCCTTGGGGGAGATGTAGAGCTAAATGATAATAAGCATTGTGCTTGGCTGTAGACAAACAGTCTCAGGCTGCAGGTCCTGGAGCAGCATCTTGGCAGGGGTGGATGGAGGGAAGGCTAGGTGCCCCCTGGGGCCATAGGTGACAGAGAGCAGGGGTGCTTCATTCCAGGACAGCTGCCAGGATCCACAGAGCCTGGCAAAACAAAGATCCAGCCTCTAGCCCTACTTGATTGCATACCAATAACTTCTGCAGATGAATTATTAGAAAAAGCAAATGTGGCTGAGCCTAAGATATTAAAAAAAAGAGCCCTTCTTTTTTATGATTAAACTTCATAAATTTTCTGAGAATCTCACTCCCTCCAGTTCCTTGTGAAAGTTTCTCATTTCTGCACTTATCTTGTGTGGAAGGTGTCCATGGCCACAGGTCACAGACCCTACCTTGCATAGATAGCTCTGGAGACGAGGTTCTGTGTCAGGGCCTCCAAAGAGTGCCATGGTTGTACAAGATGTACTCCAAGCTCAGGAGTCCTGGCCTCCTGAGTACATTCTGGGGTGTACAGAAACAAGAGCTATACAGCTGTTCCTTGTCAAGTGACAGATAAGAAGCCAGCACTATGAAGCCCGCACAATGAGGTGAGGCCCACCTTGGGCACAGTGGCCAGGCAGAGATCTGAGGGCTGAGGGGCTCAGTGTCTACTACCCCTTCGACACCCTACATAGACTCAGTAATGGGGAGAGCAATGCTGAGTGGAGCTAGATGAGGCTGTGGGCATGGGACAGGGTTTACAGATACAGGTAAATTCTGGGGAGGTATTCAGCACGGAACCTCTGGGTTCCTGCTGGGACTGTGATGGCTAAGCTTGATTGTCAACAGGATAGGATTTGGACTCACTGTGGAAACAAGTCTCTGGTTAACTGTGCTTGGAAGACCCACCCTGAATGTGGGCAGCACCATTATGTAGGCTGGGGTCCTGGACAGAAGGAAAGGGAAAAAGCAAACTGAGTTTCCTGATTGTGGATGTCATGTGACCAGCTATCTCCCATTCCTGCCATGGTGACTTCCTTTGCATTTCATTCACCCTTGAACTGAGAGCCAAAATGAACCCCTCTTCCTTTAAGTTGACTTTGTCAGGCAGTTTGTCACAGCAACAAGACTGGTGACTAATACAAGGAATTTGACCTCATCTCTGGGGGAATTTAAGCCCCTATAAGACCAAGGTGGCTGTAGCCAGGAACTCCTAAGCTGTGCTTAGCACAGTCAGGGTGTGCTCTGGGGCTTATGAAGCTATGACCTAGTCTTTGGCAAAAAGTGACACAGACCCATAGCTCCTACTGTCCATCCCCAGTTATCACTGGAAATGTGTTAGCCCCCACTCCAGTCCCTCCCTGCTGTGTCTCCTGGTCCCACTAGGCTCCAGTGGGGGTAACACTGGCAACCCTTACATGAGTGACATGTTGTTTGTCTCTAGCTTATGGAAGGCCTCCGAGTTATCTCAAGTTTTTCCTAAAACATTTTTCTCCATTTCTTTTATATATATAAAAAAAAATCAGAAGAAAAGAGATTATCTTATTTTATACAATACGCCACCAGCCAGGGAGCCGAGCAGCAGCCGCACTCGTGGGTTGCATAGCAACTGGCTTTTCAATTGATTTTTTGAGAAGGAACCAAAGCTACTCAAGTGTTCTCATTTTAAATATTTCCTTGGATGATGGAAATCAAAGGAAACGGAGATGAGAGACTTGGGGACATTCCGAGGACATAAGGTATCTTGTGAAGGCCAGCTCGAGACAGGGTGTTCGATGCTTGTTGAAATTTGTCAGCATTTGGGTGAAAGGTCAGACATTCTTGGTCTATTAGTAGAAGGTGGAGACATGCTGGGAGGAGAGGAGTCCACAGGCTAAAGCCTTGGACCCGCACCATTGTGTTCTTGTCATGTGTCCCACGGTAGAAAGACCAGAGAGGAGACTGGAACTCAGATGGGAGAGAGGCTTCTTTCAGATAGCCTTGAATCAGAGACCCTAGGGGCCAAGCTCAGTCTATACTTTAGCCTGGGAAGGCCCCTGGTGTTCCGATAGGGGCAAAACATAGTTGCCTGTCCCTAGTCATCCTTGGCACACCTCTTCACCAGAGCCCTCAGGTCTAGAATAAATGAACCGGTGTTAGTGCTAGACGCTGCCATTGGAGGGCGCCTCCGTCCTTTTGATCTGCTCTAATGACTATACCTTAGGTTGATACTTAGTAAACAACAGAAATTTATTCCTCATAGTTCTGAAGGCAGGAAGTCCAAGGTCCTCACAGGAGCTCTGGAGTCCTCACAGGTAGCTTCACGTTCATAAGTGGCAGATGGGACAGGCCTCAGAGCTATATGAGAGCCACTCCAATTCAGGGACCTTTGTCCTACTGACCTGATGACCTCCTAGGGTCCCATGTCTTAAAAACTATTGTACTAAAAATTAGGTTCCAAGATATGAATTCTAATTTTTAGACCATGACAGGAGTTCCTATTCAGCACTGAATCCTGTTCTAGTAGCTTAGATTCCTCTGACGGGCATGCCTTCCTGCCTGCCCTCCCCTGGCAGGTCTAGGAGGCACCTGTACCATGACATCTGAGCCACCCACATGACCTTGCATGCCACAGTTGGGAATAGAAGACACCAGCCTTGGGGAGTCCCCAAGACCGTAGGCAGTCAGTCTAGATAGAGCAGAACTTGTTTTGAAGCAGCAGAGATGGTGGGCCCTGGTTCTGGCGTTCATGCCAGCCCAGTGGTACTTATAGGACCTTGGATGACTTACTTAACATCTCAGAGCCTTGTTTTCTCAGTGAGAGGAAGTCTGTGGAAGCCCAGTGCTTGGCAGCAATGACTGCAATCATGGAGGCCAGACAGAGTATTGACTCTTAGGGAGTTCGTTGTCTGAAGCCCCCCACCCCCAGCTATACAGCTTTCAGGCTCCCTTCTCTGGGAGTCAGCTGGCTTTATTTATACCTCATTATGAGTTTCCATGCCCTGTGATCCAGAGATATTTCTTCTCAAGAAAAGGGGGGCACATTCACATAACCATCAGAACAGAATATGCTTTAGTCACTCGTCTTGGTGATGTTGCCTGGGAAGAAGCATCATAGTGTCCTCAAAGCCTTGCACAGCTCCCTGTTCAGGCATTCTGTTGAGGGGCTGCTAGACACCTCCTGGTGATAAGGGGACACCCATAGTCACTGTCACTGTCTCCATATGACAGTGAAGATGTGGCTCCATGGGCAGAGTGATCTGCTGAAGGTCATACATGACAGCTACTTTGTCCCTAGAGGATGAGTCAGTTACTGCCATTCTATCAGGCTAGAGAGCACAGACCTTGGTGAGATACCCCTGTCCCCCCGTGACAATCCCCCTATGTCCAATGCTCCCAACCAACGATGACTCTGCCACTCTATGCCCCCATGCATGGACTCAGGATAATGGTTAGAGACACTTCCACTGTTATAACCTGGAAGATGCTCAAGACAGACAGACAGACAGACAGACAGGCACGCACGCACACACACACACACACACACACACACACACACACACACACACGTTAACTGGTCCCAAATGTCAGAAATACTGAAACTGAGAAGAGAGCTCTACTCAGCCTGAACCTCACCCCTGTGCATGATTTCTTATTTCCTGCCTGTTTGGAAGGGCTAGCCTGAGGCCTCCAAGAGCCAGGACATTCTGGGATGGGTTTTGTACCAGCTTAAGTCAGATCTCCTTGCAGCCTGAACCACTAGCACTAGAGTGGGCCACATAGTCACTGCCAGAGTAGACAAGGAAAAGGAAAACTTGTAGGTCTGAACCATGTCTTGCTTTCTTAAGGGAAGGGTTTATATCAGCTTACAGTTCCATGTTACAGTCCATGATGGAGGGGAAAGCCACAGTGGCAAAAGCTTGAAGTAGCTGGTCATGCCACATTAACAGTCAAAGCGAAGAACAACCTATACTTGGCTCTGTTCCGTTCCCCTCTCAGGCTTCCAGTCAGGAAACAGTACCACCATGGTGGGTGTGTCTTCTCACCTCAGTTAACAGAATCAAGACAATCCCTCACAGGCATGCTCAAAGGTGGATCTCTCAGGGGATTATAGATTCTCAAATTGGAGAATAGTCAGTTAACACTGACTATTGCAAACTGCATATCCTGCCCACGCTGTCACAGGTCAAAGTCCCTGAGCTCTAGGCTGGGTGCTCAGGTTGGGCCCTAACGCTGTGTCAGAGGAGCCCGGAGAGGGAGTCAAAGTGTTGAAGAACCGTAGCGCACCGACCTGTACCCCACACCTCCAGCTCCAAGCTCCCTGCCTGGGGCCCTGGAATTGGGTGTATGGCCTGTGTGTTCACAGACACGTGGTGGCACCCGGCCTGCAGAGCCTTCCTGTTGTCAGGCATGGAGACTGGCCTCCAAGCAGCAGATTCCATTTTTCTGTCTCCTTGACTGAAGGAGGGAAGAATATAAATAATTCAGCTCGTTCCACAGTAAACAGTCAAAAATGTCAGAGGGCAACGCTTGGAATACAACTTTCTGCACAAGTCTTAATTAGTTTGTCTAGGGTGAGACCCCAGAATCTGTCTGGTGTCTAGAGAACTACCATTGCCCAACTGAAAGTCAGATCTTCAGCCCAGCCTGGAGGAACTTCGTTCCCTAGCCTGCACACCTTGCTCAGGGGCTTGGCATTGCATTTTTGTAGCAGCAGCGCCACCTGGTGGTTGTTTCTGTAGCCTGCCCTTCCTTTGCCTTCTGTCAAGAAGTGGACATACTTCCAGCCAAACTTGCTCCTAACCTTTGTATGACTTCCACCTCCACCTCCACCTCCGGATTTGGAGTCAATGACTTTAACAGCATGAGGTGAAGTTTCTCATCTGGGAATTAGGATAATGACAGTGCTTATGTCTTAAGCGGTTTTGAATTTTAATGAGACATATGCAGAGGCTTGGCCTCAAAGAACCAGCAGATCATGAACACCCAGAAAGAATTGGCTGTTGCCATCAGCACTTGGGCCCATTCCTGCTGGTGATTCTTTTCCACGAGTTCCTGGGAGTGTTCCTACAGCCTCTAGGCTTTGTACTTCCCTCCCTGGCCCAGCGTGACTCTCCAACATGTGTATATTTGGGTTTTGTTCGTTCATTAATTCATTCACTTTGTGACAAACATGTATGTCCAGTGAACAGCACAGGGGTGGGCTCAACCGTCTGTAACAAGCAGTGTATCTACAGATGGCCCTGTGGGTCAATAGGCTTCATGTTGAAATGGGGATCTTGGGTAGCAAAGCCCACGATAGAATGACCACTCTTCCTAAGGTCCCTGTGGAGCATTCAGTGAGCCTCCTGGGAAGCCCCCTCTGCTACCATGCTTGGATACAAGACTCAGCAATGGCGAGAGAAGGGCTAGCTTCCCCTTACAGGATGTTCATTCCCTTGATCATGGGCCCAGGTGTCCACAGCCCCACACTGCAGGCACAGTGGCCCTGGACCATCTGGGATCCCCACACTGGGGTCAGGATTATGGAAGCTGTTGACACTTAGAAGAACCTTGTCCCAGAATGCAAGGCCTTCATCCCTCAGGAGCTAGACCCACACGCTCCATACCACTCAGCCTCGGGGAATGGAGATACCATGGTCCGAAGACAGATAGCACCATGTGCCACCCCTCTGCTCTAGCCCCCAGGCTCCTTGGCTGTTCTCACTGAAGGGCACTCACTGTCAGCCTGTGTAATCGGCCACTAGCCCAGCGCCCCTAAGGATTGCCTCCCGCTCAGTCATCCCCATCCAGCACAGGTGAAAGCAGGCACACAGAGACTTCCCTAGAAAAAACAATGCAGGAGCCAGGTATTGGATGCTTCCAGAGCCGAGAGGAAGACAGATAGCCAAGGCCAATGAAACAGCCCTCCCAGCCTCTTGTAACTTCTGTAGGAGATTTGGACTTAAGAAACAGGATGATTTCCTCCTCATCTACAGTTTTACTTTCCACTCAGGATACGTGCAACTTGTGACCTCAAAATATTAAATGGAAAAATTCCAGAAACAAAAGGTTCATGACGTTTAAATTGCAGGCTGTTCTGAGGAACTTGTTGAAATCGAGCATGGTATCACCCCAGGATACTGAATTATCACCCTGTCCAGTGAAGCCACGTTGTACGTGCACCCTGCTGTCATCACTAGCAGCTGCCTCAGTTATCAGACGGACTGTTCTAAGATTAAAAAAAAAAAACCCAGGAGTGCAGGCTCTTGATGCAAAAGAAGCCATAGGCAGCTTGCAAGGGTCAAAGTTTATCAGAGTATGAATATATAGGAAAAACACATGGAATCAATACTCTCTATTGTTTCCAGCACCCACTGGGAACCCAGGCTTTTCAAGCAGGTTCCCTACAGCTGGCCCAGTGGCAACTGGACTGTCTCTGACAGTTGGTACCTTGCCTTGCCCACAGCCATCTTGCATCTCTCTCCAAGGGCCTAGACACACCCAGTTGTCCCAGATATCTCTGCCTCAAGCAAAGTTCTTTAAAATGTATTTAAATTATGTGTATATGTGTGGAGGTGGGTAGGGGTGGTTATATGCAGGGGAGTAGATATGTCCACAAAGACCTGAAGGTCCTCTGAGCTGGAGCTGAAGCTGGAGCTACAGGTGATTGTGAGCTCCTCTGTGAGAGCAGTATGTACTCTCGAGCACTGATCCATCTCTCTGGACCCTTGAGAGCAGTCTTTTAAGGGCTTTGGGGGAAAGACAGCTGTGGGTCCCAAGTGGAAAGTGTGGAGGGTGAGGGAAAGGGGAATGGGGAAGGAGGCAGAAACTTCTTTGTGCTTTTAAGGCACATCAGCTGCTTTTCAGTCCTTTAAACCTCTATTCTATTAGCTTAGCTTGGGCCCCAAGGTTGCCTCTTGGACTTAAGGCAACCAATTGTATACATTCAGTGTTGGATTCTGTACCTCAGAATCAGGGAAGAGGCACTCCCTGGAGATTTCACCAGGTGAGCAAACTGTACAGAAAAGACCATCTTCAAGATGGATTCTCCCCAGCACTGTGAACAGATTGCACACCCTCCCTGCTAAGCCATGAGGTACTCCCCACACATCCTCTGCCCATGTCCGCACACCCTGGCCCTGACATCTGTCTCCCACCAGATGTTGACCCCTTTGACAGTGCAGCAAGCCATGCTTTCTTCCCCTTCCTGACTGCTCCCTTCTCTTGCAAGAAGCGGCCTTTCTAAAATGCACATGAGTCCTGTCCTTACCCCTGGATACAAAATTGATGTCTTGTCACTGGCTAGCCTTTGGACAGGGTACTCTGTGATCCCTAGAATGCTCCAGACCCAGTAAGAACAAGAGCACTTCCCCTTGGGTCCTCCGTGCCTGCTTGAGATAGGCCAGGCCTTGAAAAGGTTGGGAGAAAATACAGTTGGTTCTCCACACCCACAGTTCTGCTTCTGCCAATTCTACCAACTACAGATGGAGGATAATCAGGAGGAAACATGACATCTGTATTGAACATATGCAGGCTTTTATCTTGTTGTTATTCCCTAAACAATCAGTATAACAACTACGCACTCCACACTCACACTGTGGTACATGGTATAAGTCATTTAGAGTTGATGTAAAGGATACAGAAAGAGGTGTGGGGTTCTGCGCAAATGCTGTATCCTTTTATAGAAGAGACTTGAGCCTTTCTTCACTGGAGTACTAAAATCACTCCCCCAGCAGACACTAAGGGATGACCATATATGCACCACCTACATATTGTCACTTGAAGTCCCTGAATGCTTTATTTCTTGGGGAGCCTACATGTATATCAAGGCTCACAGGGTACAGCACATGGTTACTGTTTTCTGAAGTTCTACCTTCCTGGGGTCCTCCGCTGTAGTGCAGCTCCTGTCTGGGACAGTGCTCCCCAAGTCTGTTTCTCTTCCCTCCCCTCTAGGGATCTTTCTTGGGATTCCAAAGCTAGGAAGTAGAATCTAGACCCCTTGAGCTCTGTTCCCATAGCACAAACCCCTTGAGGCTGAGGAACGCTGTAGCAGTCTGCCTTCTTGGAACAGCAGAGAAGAAAACAAAGCAAGAACAAAAACACAAATCAATATTTCAATAAATTATCCTGCCACGGCAGTGAAATCACCTTGTCTGCCAAGAGAGGCTCAGGACTGGAGCCCAGTGTCTTGGGGGGAAGGAGAGAACCAGCAGGGACCATTCTACAAAGCAGTGGGATGTTCTGTCCACCTGCAGTGTCAGGCTCTGTCTGCAAGTTGGGGAGCGTGGAGGCGGGGAAGTTCTGTCCACTAGAGGAACTGCTTTATTCAGAAGTTCTTAGTTGAGTGATTTGGGGAGTGGGATGGAGTTTTGTTGTCTGTTAAAGCTGTTTTTGTCCATGCCAACTTGTACTGTTGGTTTGGGAGGTGCTTGGGAAATGAACCCAGGTTTTTGGTATAATGTTCTGGTACTGTACCCACTGAGCTTTGTAAACTTTACACTTAACAGTAGACCCATCCAAGATGTCTGCTCTGGAAAGTCTGAGCTTCGGTTTTTGAATGCCAGCCATGGGCCAGTGTTCAGTGGGCACAATCCCTAAAGATATCTGAGTTTTCAACCTCTTCCCAGAACCTCTGGGGGCGAGGGAGGGGTTCTGTCTGGACAGTATTGACCTGTTTGCTCTTTCCCTGCATCAACCTGGCTCCTGACTCCAGTCCTGTTCCCCTCCGGATCACTGGTCCCAATACCTGACTGTAAATTCCTGGCTGAACTCTTCAGTCTCTTCCAAGACTTGGCTGGAGCTCTTTTCCCCATGTTGATTTAGGGCATGCCGATCGGCTAACTGCTATCTTTTACCTGCCAGCCAGTGCCCTTGCCTGGGGTGGTCATGGTTCTCACAAAAGAAGAAGTGTGTTGCTCAGAATTCTTTCAGATGCAAGTGACAGTAACCACCTCAGAAATGCTGTCTCGTAAACGAGGCAAGTGAGAAAGGCATCCTGGCAGTTCCTGTGGGCCAGATGTGGTAGCGTGCCCTGTCCATAGGCTAGACTGATGTTGGCTACTCAACCATTCCTCTGTGTTCAACATACGTGCATTCATTTGTTGTCTCTTCAGTCATTAGTACTACAGGAAGCAAACCGTCTGAGAAGAGCCTGGGTAGCATGGTGAGGGCCACCTCTCTCTGTCCAACAGTCTTGGGCAAACAGGGTCCTGCCTCTGACCAAAGAGTGAGCTTGGTAGGGAGATGGCTTGCCAACCAGGGAGACAAGAAAAGTTTGTAGCATCCACAAGTTTGTAGCAGGCAAGGGTGACCAGGAACCTTCTCTTCCACTCAGAAGAATAGGGCTGAATGGAAGGCAAATATCACCGGAGTGACTTAGCAGGGAGCTTCGAGGCCCCTGGACCAGATCCCCAGTGGCTTGGTTCTGTCAGCACATCTACAGAATCTGCCAGATACCAATTCTTCTGTCTCTCTCCACCCACTGTAGTCCATGAGCCTCATTGAGATTGGAAACCCCTCTCAGAGTCTGGAGAATGTCTGCCGATGGGCCTACCTCCAGCAGAAGCCGGACACAGACCACGATGAGTACCACGACCATGCCATCTTCCTCACACGGCAGGACTTTGGGCCCTCGGGCATGCAAGGTTAGTCCTGTGCCTACAGATGCAGGGAAAGAAAGCTGGGTCCTTCAAGGAACTCCCAAGAGCTGAAGCCTAGCCTAGAAAGTGCCTGGGTTGGTAGCATCTACCTCCTGGCTCTAGGAAACCACTAATACCTGTATCATTTTCCCAATCCCATCCAATGCCCCTCCCCCTCCCCCCCAAAAAAGCCATGCTGTAGTTCTGAAGAACTGGGGAAGGTCAGGAATGGCAGGATAGACAAGACAGAGCTTGACAGGCTGAAGAAGAGGCCAGGTCCAGAGTCTGTACCTGCAGGGTTAAGTTTCTTCCCTTGGCTGCTGAGGAACAAATTTGAATAGGTTACCAAGTGATTCTTTATACAACGTTTCAAACTGGACAAAATCAACAGATATAAAAGAAAAAAATAACCAAACCACATGACTGGAGATGCTAACAGACCCTTCTTAGTAACTGATGGACAGATAAGAAAATGAGCAAAGACTTAAGTTTTGGGCTGATAAGGTGAGATGGCTAAGCTGGTAAAGAGACTTGATGCTAAGCCAGAGGTCAAGAGTTCAATTCCCAGAACCCTCATGGGACCTTAGGTAGTGTCTGCTGTAAGCAGACACCATGACCAGGATGGGTCTTATAAGAACAACATTTAATTGGGGCTGGCTTACAGGTTCAGAGGTTCAGTCCATCATCATCAAGGTGGGACCAGGGCAGCAGCATCTAAGCAGGCATGGTGCAGGAGGAGCTGAGAGTTCTACATCTTCATCTGAAGGCTGCTAGTGAAAGACTGGCTTCCAGGCAATTAGGATGGGGGTCTTATAGCCCACGCCCACAGTGACACACCTACTCCAACAGAACCACACCCTTCTAATAGTGCCACTCCCTAGGCCAGACATATTCAAACCATGACAAGTGGTGTATATGGAATGCTACAATAAACCATGAAAGAATATCCACTCTTTACTAAAACCTGTGAGAATATACCAGAACAGACTCTCCTGGGCCATAGGGAAATCTTACAAAATATACAGGATCAAGTAACAGCCCCACCCACCCTGGGCCACTCTGGAAATTAAGCAGTAGACCCACAAAACAGGCCGAAGAAACATTAACAATAGAAATCAGAATGTACTTTTAAGTCCGTGGTAATGGTAACGACAACTAGAACTGTTGGAGAGAGCCAGAGAGATGGCTCAGCAGGTAAAGATGCCTGCTGCTACCCCTGAAGACCTGAGTTCAATCCCCGGGATCCACATGATGGAAGGAGAGGAGAAACTCCTACAAGTCGTCTTCTGAGCTCCACACAGGCATTGTGACACACGTGCACACACAACACACAAATGTACTTTTTAAAATCCTCTGTATAAAGCTAGCACAGCAATAAATTGATACTTATAACTAGGAAGAAGGTTGAAAATAAGTCAGAGATACATATATCAAGTAGCTTGGCAAAGAGCAACCAACTAAACCTAGCTGGGTAGAAGACTGGAAATGATAACAGCCAAAAACCCAGCAAGAAGCAGAGAAGAGTCAGTGCACAGGGTCGGGGAAGAGTCAGTGCACAGGGTCGGGGAAGAGAGAGCAGACAGAGAAAGCTGCCAGGGTGACAGACAAGGCCAGGCAGAGACCTGTGCTAGAAAATGGATGCTGGTTACAGTGTGGGCTATCACAGGCAACATGGCCACCAAGCTCTGTGGTGATGGGCAGAAGGGGACTAATGTCAGTACAGGAATCTTCTGAGTCCTACCATCAGGGGAAATTGATTCTGTAGGATTGCTCTGAGATCTGGGGTTGTCTGGGGCTAGGACTCTAGGCCTGGCAGCTGGAGCCACCTTCTGTCTCCTCCCAGGCTACGCTCCCGTCACTGGGATGTGCCACCCCGTCCGCAGCTGCACCCTGAACCATGAGGATGGCTTCTCCTCGGCATTTGTGGTGGCTCATGAGACGGGCCATGTGTAAGTGGCCTGCCTGACCATCCTTGTATGGGAAAACTGGATGCTCTACTAACTGACCACTTTCCCCTGTGCCTGAGAGGGACAGTCATGTAGGAAAGCCATATAGATTTGTCCTGCCATTCTGGCCTGAAGTGAGCTTTCTGCTGATGGAACAAGTCAAATCAAAAGCAAAAGGCACCTGAAGGTAGAGCCAGTGCTCTGGGCCATAAGAGAGCCAAGGTGCCATTATTCTATTCAAGTCTCAGGTTAGGGACAGAACCTTACCCCATTTTGTAGATGGGTCACCTAGGCTCTAAGGGAGGGTAACACGGGGTCAAAAGCGAGGACTCTGCCCAGATGTCCATATTCCAGGCACCAGATGAGACTCTGAATCTTAGGGCCAGATAAGCAGTAATGGGTTCTACAGAGCTGATGATATATGCAGAGGAAGAAGGGGTACTCTGGATGCTCTGAGCTACAGACAGCCCTGTTCTCGGTGTTGATTCAGAATATTGTGGCCCTCCTTGGGGACAGAATGAAGGGCCTGACCGGTGAATGTCTGACAGAGTAGCTCTTGCTTCAAGACTCTAGCCAAAGTAGATCAGGCCAGAAAAGCTTGGAGATGTTTACTGCGGCTGTTAGAAATGCCCTTCTGGTGTTGAGATGAGGGGACGTGGCAGGTGAGTGCCGTCAGGGTCCAGCCGGACTGCCTTGCTCCTCACACAGGCTGGGCATGGAGCATGATGGGCAAGGCAACCGCTGCGGTGACGAGGTACGACTGGGCAGCATCATGGCACCCCTGGTACAGGCTGCCTTCCATCGATTCCACTGGTCCCGCTGCAGCCAGCAGGAGCTCAGCCGCTACCTGCAGTGAGTACCTGCCCTGGGCCCCCAAGGGTGATCCCGCCTTGGGTTCAGTTCTAAGAGGGCACAGCGCCCAGTGTGCCTGGGTCCAACCTGAACTCTCAGACCTTGGAGCCTCTGGCCTGACATGCAAGGGATGGGTGAGGGAGCCTGATGCCAGGAGGGGATCCTGCTTTGGGGGCGAAGGGTGGCTTTCTAGAACTGACACTGAGGGGGCCTAGAAGCTGTCCTTGCCAGGTCTTGATGTCTTAAACTGGTGCATGAGGCAAGGCTGAGGCATTACACCTAAAGACCATGAAGTCTTGACCACCATGGTAACTCCAGAAAGGATCTCAGCTTCCCTTACTGAAGGTTGCTTGTGGCACCCACGTGTCCCCTTACAGTTCCTATGACTGCCTGCGGGATGATCCCTTCGCCCATGACTGGCCAGCATTGCCTCAACTCCCAGGGCTGCACTATTCCATGAACGAGCAATGCCGCTTCGACTTTGGCCTGGGTTACATGATGTGCACTGCGGTGAGTGCCCCCAGGGCCCTGCGGTGATGACACTTAAGGCGCCAGCCACTCCTGCCCAGGGCCATAGGGATGACCACTTAATTTCCATGCTGGATATTCTACCTCTCAGGTGCCTGTCAAAGCTCCCCTAGGTGGGCGGCCTCCAAAGCTGGAGACTTGGGGACCCAGCAATACCCAGAGATCCTGTCATAGCCACACTGCATGCACATGAGCCTCATGGCCCCAGAATCAGATGGAGCTTGCAGCACCCACCCACACAGGCATGTTCACAGGCCAGTTCAGGTTGTAGGATCGGGGTGAAGGGGTGACGTTCTGCATGGTCAGCTGAGGAGGGAGAGTAGCCTAATAAACTGAGCGTATGGTATTCTCTTCTAGTTCCGGACCTTCGACCCCTGCAAACAGCTATGGTGCAGCCATCCAGACAACCCCTACTTTTGCAAGACAAAGAAGGGTCCTCCACTGGATGGGACTATGTGTGCACCTGGCAAGGTGAGTCAGGACTAAGGGCTTTTCACATTTCAGGCACACAGTAACCAGGGGCAGGCCCTGCAGTATCTGCAGAGTCAATCCAGGGGCCTTCTCAGGAGGCCGCAGCTGACCTCCCCTTCCTGATTCCCCATTCATATTTTGACACACTCTGTCGTGTAGCCCAGGCTGGTCTTGCTATGTAGCTAAAGATGACCTTGAACTTCTGATTTTCCTGTTTCTTCCTCTCTAGTGATAAGATTGTAGACATATGCCATTATGTTAGGTTTATATGGTTCTAAGAATAGAACCCAGGACTTCCAGCATACTAGACAAGCTTCTCCAACCTTCATTCCTACTTTCTAACCACTCCACACACTGGGCAGATTAGATCTTCTCACACCACAGCACACCAGTCATCTCACAACCCCTTCCTGCCCATGGCGGGTGGCCTATGAAGCCAGCAAGAGGCCTGGTGGCTCCCAAGTGCAGCATGAGGTTTAGCCTCAACAGCTCCCAGGGCTTCTGGTTTGCCTCTTGTGCTGGGCCACCTACCCTCCCCACAAATCTGCAGAAAGTATTCTTTTCCTGTTTGTCCAGCCAAGAGCCCAGGCCCGGTTCTCATTGGTTCAGGTAAAAGAATATGTTGACTCCCTAGCCAATCATTTTTCTAGGGGCCTGGCATATACAGATAAGCTTAAACCAGGATTCCTTCCCACCCACCCAGCCCCAGGGCTCAGCCCAGTTTGAAGCTACACAGCCATCAATAGGTGCCATGTGGGTGAGAGAATTTCTCTTATCCCTTGTGATGAGGACAGTGACTTAAAGATCTCTTCAAAGCGCCACATCTCTACAGCATCACACAGGGATTAAGGCTTTACCACTTGAATGTGAGGGGACACAAACATTCAATCCACAGTGTCCCTCCTTGCCTGTGAATTCTACCTCATCCACCAGCTGACAGCAACATGAGCCAGCACGTCACCAATGGGAGTCAATAGGAGCCAACCTGTCTATTCCCCACCATGTTCAAGTGAGGGGAGCTTTAAAGGGAGAGCAGAGGTCACTATAGCCTGAAAGGAGATGCCAGGATCACTCAGTCATGACTGCTGGCCAGCCTGACTGCACTGAATAGAGCCCTTAGCTGCATACTTAGAACTTTAAAAAGGAGACTCCCAAGAAGGACACTCCCTGCTGTCTTCATGTTATGTCTCCTTCTACCACAGGGATGCCAGGGATCAAACTCAGGTCAGGCTTGGTGGCAAGTACCTTTACTTTCTGAGCCATCTTACTGGCTTTTGTAGTTTGAGGCCCCATGCAGACTCAAGTACACACATGCACCTACCCTCATCCCCATACACGCATTTACCCACACACATGCAAACACACATTTGCAACACACACACACACACACATACAGACACACGCGCGCACACAAGAAATAAAAATGTTTTCTTTTTCTTTTTTTTTTTTTTTTAGTTTGGGTCATTTGTGGTAATTGTGCTGTTAATTGTCTTTATTTTGAGCAATAGTTTTCTTATTCTAAATCCACAAACCATTTGTTGGATTGTGGTGCACTGACTTACTAATATACTGTTTTAAATTCTGAAATCTTCTTAACATGGACTCCTTAGGAGTTTGAAAGCACCCTCCACTGGGAAGAGTGAGGTGATAGAATTTAGCATTTTCCATGCTCCAGGCCCATGCTGGCTCATGTTGGAGACATGCTGGCCCATGTTGGAGACATGCCGGCCCATGTTGGAGACATGCTGGCCCATGTTGGAGACATGCTGGCCCATGTTGCTGTCTTACTTTCCCTGCCCCTGTACTCCCAGTCTTCCTCTTCCACACCCCAAGTTTCCTTGGACCTGTTATGTCTTCAAGACCTCTTGAATGTTGCTCTTGCAACATGTGCAGACGCATGAAGACATTTATCCTGGGAACATGATATGCAGCAGGCACAGGAGGCTCAGAGTAGTCTGGACAAGGCCCTAAAGGGTGGGCCTACACATCCCATTCCTCTTATTGTCACAGACAAGGTGAGACCTGTCTCACCTGAGCATCTTGATCTTTAAGGCCGGTAAGATCAGACCCCCCTCCCCATCCCTGTGCCTTCAGAGCAGGTCCAGAGCAGCCATAACAGACACTGCCCCACTGTGGGGAGTAGGCCTCTTCAGCAACTCTCGTGCATGCAATGGGTCAAGGGAATGCCTTCTTACCTTTTCTTTGTAATTACTTTTGTTTTGTTTTTTAATTTGGAGAGGCATGTGCCACAGGAGTCAGAATACAACATAGGACATCAGTCCCCTCCTTCCACCATGTGGGTCCCAGGGATCAAACTCAGGTCACAGAGCAGCAAAGGCTTTTACCCAATGACCCACCTCACCCGCATCCCTGTCTTTTAGCATTGCTTCAAAGGCCACTGCATCTGGCTGACACCTGACATCCTCAAACGAGATGGCAACTGGGGTGCCTGGACTCCGTTTGGCTCCTGCTCACGCACCTGTGGCACAGGCGTGAAGTTCAGGACCCGCCAGTGTGACAACCCACAGTGAGTTGACTTGATACTGCCGAGGGCCCTAAGCTGGCAGAGAGGGCAAGGCAAACCTCCCCCAGTCTTCACTTCTTCCCAGCTTAGGTTTAGAGGGAGGGCTCCTTCTCTGGCTCAGAGCCCATAACACCCTAGAAACATCAGCTCCGTCTCACTGCACTGTGGCCCCGGCCCATTTGAGACAGTCCTTCTTGGCCTAGGGAGTGGAAGATAGAAGATGGAGGTTCTTATGTGTCCCAGGACGCCAGGAGCCTCCACCATGGCAACTGTAGCCATGCAGCTAGTTTTTAGGCGGGTGAGAGACAGGATTAGGGGCTGCCACTTATGCTTCAGTACCCAAGCTCCCCACCCCCTCCCTTCCTCTCTCCCAGGCCCTGTGACTGCTCATACACATGGTGGGGGTCGCTTGTCTATCTTGTGCTGGACTATCTGATGTTTTAAAGAGTCTGTTTTACCTGCAAATATTGACAATCTAGAACATCACATAAAACCATAATCTGACTGCCAGCCCCTAAGTGGGTCAAGAGCGGGCGGTCTCACAAGTCCCTAGACATATCCAGTCTGTCTGATCTTAGGACACTGGGGCAGCTTCTATTCTTTGTTCCCAGAGACAGCCGCACTGTTTCTGTCAAACTAAACACTGTCCACGGGGGAGCCAAAGAGATCGGCAGTCACCGCTAGGGAGAAGGGTCAAGACTTTATGAAGGATGAGGGCAGACCACCTGTGTCTGGCCATCCCATCTGTACATGAAAGCCTTTCTCCCCCAGAGCATCCTTCTGCTTGGGGTTGG
Organism: Grammomys surdaster; assembly: GCF_004785775.1. Lineage (NCBI taxonomy): Eukaryota > Metazoa > Chordata > Mammalia > Rodentia > Muridae > Grammomys > Grammomys surdaster. The sequence goes on along the minus strand of NW_021604703.1, from coordinate 5,380,280 downwards.
TTCCAGGCTATCCTGCAAAGCCTGATGGGAAGGTGGAGCACAGTGACCCCTTGAGCATCTCTGAAGGATTTTTCTCTTGTTTTTGGAAAAGAGGAACAGAGGAGAGAGCTAGAGCCACAAAAGGCCATGGTGGGTTGGAACTGTTCTCTGCTCAGTGAGGAGGTCACAGAAACATGGCTCGTGCTCTCTAAGGTGGGCAGACCCAGCCGTACACCAGATGCTTGTTAGAGATCCATGTTTGTATAAGTCCAATTCCAGGATGGCTCTAGATGTTTTCTGCAGCATGACAGTTTAGTTCTGTGTGCCCAGGGCCTTGTCCTAGGGAGACTCAACTAGATCTTGTCATCCTGGGATTTGTGATGTAATGGGGCAGAGAGAATCCTAACATATAGTCGCAGCTCTGTGCTCATTAACAGTCCTGATATTTGAGCCCAGGGTGAAGGCGACATACCCAGGGAAAATGCCTCCCTCCCTCCCTCCCTCTCCCCCACCCCTCAGACAGGGGTTCTTTGTATAACAGCCCGGAGCTGACTTTGTAGATCAGACTGACCTTGAACTCACAGAGATCCACTGGCCTCTGCCTCCTAAATGCTGGAATTAAAGTCATGCACCACCATGCCTGGCTAATGAGACCTCCGCAAGAGAGCACAAATTGGAGGGAGGGATGGTAGCTACTGCCAGCTCCTTCTAGTCTTGATGTCCCAAGGCCTACCTGGCTGGGAGCTACCCGTGTCCTAGTAGGGCTGTGTCTTTTTTCTCGATAGAAGTGCCCCCTCCAAACCTGAGACTCAAGGATTTTCCTAAAAATGCCACACATGGGCAGGTAGTTTTCTGGAGGCCCCAAGAAGGGGAACCTTTGCTTTCTCCTGCAGTCCAGCTAACGGGGGCCGCACCTGCTCGGGCCTGGCCTATGACTTCCAGCTCTGCAACCCCCAGGACTGTCCCAATTCCCTGGCTGACTTCCGGGAGGAGCAGTGTCGGCAGTGGGACCTGTACTTTGAGCACGGTGATGCCCAGCACCACTGGCTGCCCCATGAGCACCGGGATGGTGAGCCTCTGGGGGATGGGTGGGATTCCGATCAGGAGCCTGGGTGGGGCAGGTAGGGGCATGCACTGTTGTTCACCTCTGATCCTGCATGAGGCAAATCTGTGGTGACACTTGGGCCAGCAGCAGGGCACAGTGCTGGCTAGTGTGGCCATGGTCCCACTCCTGAGCAAGGGCTCTGGGCTGGGGACAGGACTTCAATTCCAAGGAAACCAGAACACTAGGTGTGGAGAGGATGCTGGGGTGGAGGCTCAGAGGGTTCAGAGTCCTACAGCAGGGAACAAGGCTGGAGTTGCATGGCACCTCAGTTGTGGCGTGGGAACAGAGGCAATCAGGTGACTTCTGATAGGTAACTCAGCTGGTTTCCTTTCTGTTGCTGTGATAAAATACTCCAACAAAAACAACCTAAGGGAGAAAGGGTTTATTCTAGCTAACAGTTTCAGACTACAATCTCTTATAGCAGGGATTACAATGAGGCCACAGGCACTTGATACATTCATAGTCACGAGCAGAGAAAGAATGCATGAATGTGTGCATACATTCAGCTCTTTCTCTCTTTGACACAATCCAGGACCCAAACCCAAGGAATGACACTACCTGCTTTCAGCCTGGGTCTTCCCACCTCAGTTAAGGCAACGAAGACAATCCCCTACACACATGCCCACAGAACAACCTGGGCTAGGCCATCCTTTACTGGGATCTTCCCCAGGAAATTCTAGACAGTGTCAAGTTGGTTATTAAGACTGACCATCACACCAACCTCTCTCACATCAGGACTGTCTATTTTAAGTGTTGGAAAGTGTGAACCAAATGGTTAAAGCTTTAAATTGCACTTATTTTGTGTCTTATGAAATTGAAAAATTTGTAGCTTTAATGCCCCCTCACTATAGGATACCCAGCTCCATGGATGTTCAAGTTTCTGTATAAAGTGTTTGCGTATAACTTATACAATTCTCCAGATACTTCCAGATGACTTATACTACCTAATAAGCCAGAGATGCTATGCAAATGGCTGTTAGTTACTTTTTTATTGCTGTGATAAAACACCATGACCAAGATAACTCATAAAAGAAAGTTTTTGATTTGGCTTATAGTTTCAGAGGGTTAGAGTCCATGATGGTGGAACAAAAGAACCCCTGAGAGTGCCCACATCTTGATCCATAACCACGAGGCAGAGAGAGAGAGAGAGAGAGAGAGAGAGAGAGAGAGAGAGAGAGAGA
>NW_021604703.1:5367652-5378005 GCF_004785775.1 Grammomys surdaster | reverse complement strand
AGAGAGAGAGAGAGAGAGAGAGAGAGAGAGAGAGAGAGAGAGAGAGAGTGATTGATCATACTGGGGATCCCATGAGTCTTTTGAAACATCAAAGTCCATCCCCAGTGACATGTGTTCTCCAACAAGGCCACACCTCCTAATCCTTCCCAAACAGTTCCACCAACTGAGGACCAAGCATTCAAACACACGAGCCAATCTCATTCAAACCACCACAGTTGTTCTTCTGTATTACTTAGAGATTAACAAGGAAGCATGCATACAAGGTCAGTGCAGAGACAATTCTGTTTTCAAACATCTTCAGTCTATTATGGGTTGAGCCCACAGACAGAGCACACGAATACAAGAGTCTAGTTCTATTCCTCTCTCTTCCACTTGGATGTTTAAAACATACAATTTCTGTCTCCTTCTCCAAGCACTGGACAGAGAATGGGGGCTGGGTGTGTGCCTGGGTGCCAATCACAGTCACCTGCTTGTGCCCTACGTCTGCTGATTTGAGGCTGAGGGTCAACAGAGCTGACAGGGCTGGGAGACATGAAGCCTGGTGACCCAGTGTGTCAACTGCTTCTGATAATCCTGAGCAAAGAGAGTGACTTGAGACTAAATCCAAGAGAGTCTAGCTGCACTGGAGTGGCTTACGGCATCACTTATTGTGCAAAATAACAGGATTCACTGTGACGTTTTAATACATGCCTGCCATCTTTTGATTATGTTGCCCCTCCATTATACTCTTGCCACAATACGCAGATATATTTGAGAGAGAGTGGAAGGGAGATTCTGTATATAAAAGAAAATGTGAGACTTGTTTTTCTGAGTCAGGCTTAATTTGTTTAATATGATGAATCTCAAGTTCCACTCATCTTCCTGAAAACAACGTAATTATCTTCGTCTCCATGTCTGAATACAACTCCGTGCTTATACATATCACATTTAAAATCCATTCCTCTGTCAGTAGACGCATACCTAAGCTTCCATCCACACCTTGGGTTTTATGAATAGTTTGGATGTGCAGACATCACTATGGTGTACTGACTTAGAGTCCTTCGGGTGTATTCCCAGGAGTGGTACAGCACAGCATGTGGGTGTCATAGGTTTAGTTTGTGGAGGAGTGTCCACACTGATTCCCACAGTGGCTGCACTCACTCACATTCCCACCAACAGTGAGGAAAGGTTCTGAGGAAGGCTTTTTAGGTGGAGACCCTCTACAGAGTTGAGGGTCTCCTTCAAGCAGGGCTGTGAGGAATGAAGATGTGGGGGCCAGATTCACATCCTGGCTGGACGAGTTGGAAAATCTCTTCCTAAAGCCAATAGCACCAGAATCAAAGTCTTAGAAGCCAAAAAAGGTAGAAAGGAGGCTGCCATTACCTGTGCCTTTCTCTCTGTGTCCTCCCAGAGCACAGATTTGCAGGGGTCAGGGGTAGGCCTGGTGAATTCTAAGAACACTGGGAGTTTTCTCTCTGGGGCTCTTTCGAGGCGGCTCTAGACTAAAACCCTGCCACGTCCCTTCCAGCCAAGGAGAGATGCCACCTCTACTGTGAGTCCAAGGAGACAGGGGAGGTGGTGTCCATGAAGAGGATGGTGCATGATGGGACACGCTGCTCCTACAAGGATGCCTTCAGCCTCTGTGTGCGTGGGGACTGCAGAGTGAGTGTCATGAGGCAGGCATACCAAGGTTTAGGGTTGCCACCTCTTGGGATCCTTTCTTGATCTATTCAGGGTCCACTGCCTAGAGAATGGTGTTCCCCAAAATGAGTTGGACTATCCTACATCAATTAACAATTGAGACCATCATCCACCACAGACATTCTGGTTCCGGTACATAGACTCATGAGTGATGAGTCCTCTGGAGTGTGGGATCTGGGGTCAATCAGACTAAGCCTTCCATGCTTACAAGGCAAGCCTCAGCATTGCTGTTCCAGGGAGTGAGCAGGATGCAAAAACAATGTCAAGAGCTCCTTTCACTAGGGGCCTTTAAAGATTCCATCTCTTAAAGATTCCACCAACTACATATTGCTACATCAAGACAAGGCTTTGAGTGGAACCCCTCAGGGCTGCCTCTGGGGTGTGCTATGCGGGTGTTCTTGGAGACGGGCAGCATGGAAGGGCTGAGGGTACTATAATAAGACAGGCTCTGCGCTCTGCATGAACTGAAGCAAGGAGAGAGCACATGGCTCATAACAGCCATATGGGGTCTACCTCTCTCTAAAACCCTTCTCCCCCTGTATCAGGAACTGCTAAGAATGGGTGCATAAATCCTGGCTGTGGTGGGGAACTGGTACTATAGGTCTTGGGGGCTCAGGCATGAACTAGGGTGATCTCTCAAAGGTCCCTCGTCCTCTCTTTCCTTGCAGAAAGTGGGCTGTGATGGGGTGATCGGCTCCCGCAAGCAGGAGGACAAGTGTGGTGTGTGTGGAGGTGACAACACCCACTGTAAAGTGGTGAAGGGCACCTTCACGAGGTCACCCAGGAAACAAGGTGAGAAGCCCACCTTCTACCTGAAGTGGGATGCTGATAGCACCTGTGGGTCTGGGACTCAAATGCCCCCATCTTTGGGACCCTCTATAGGCCCATGACTATTAGGGACTCAGGGCTGTGAGGGTCAAGGGGAAAGAGAACCTGTTGGGGAATCCTGAGTCTGAGCTCCAGTGGCTGTGAAGGAGAGAGAACAGGGTAACCGGTGGACCTTAGAAGCCTTTAATCTGAGATCAGGGGCTCTCAGAGAACAATCCCCTCAGCCCTCCAGGATGCCCAGCTGCCTGTTATTTGATCCCTCCCTCTCTCTTGCCCACAGATGACTGTCATAAGGACTTCCCTGAATCTAGCACATAGGGGATACCCCCAAGCCACATCCAAAACACAACAGCCCAGTACTGAGGCTGAGTTTCCATATGACCCTGCACCTTCTGTGTTGGCCCGAAACAGTTGACCACATCTCTCAGTGTGGTCTCAGTCAGCCTGTCTCCAACATGGAGAGACAAGCCTCTGGTTTTCTGCTGAAAGGCTAGAGAGCAAACCTATAGGCCCCTGGCAAGGAGCCAGAGGCCAGAATTGGCCTTGTGGGTCAGGTGCTCAGCTCTGGTCTTTTCAGCCCCACACACGGGGTTCTAACATGGTTTGCAGATGAAGGCTTCCATGGGGCCTGCTTGCTAGATGAGGTATTTTAGACTAACTTCCAGCATGGCTGGAACCTGAGTGTTCAGTGGAGAAGGCAGCATGGAAGCACCTGGGACTTGAAGGGAAGCTGACACGCAGGGTAGGGAGGACCAGGTTTTCCAGTTGACCCCTCTCCTACCTGAATGCAGAGGCTTTGGAAGCACCTGGTGAAGCTGCCTTAGAGGGCAGGCCTCTCCCAGGGCACGTGCATTGGAATGGCTTCCTGTCTTCTCATCTGGCTTTCTTTCCACCCCCTGTCCTCCAAAGATTACATCAAGATGTTTGAGATCCCTGCGGGAGCCAGGCACCTGCTCATCCAGGAGACCGACACCACCAGCCACCATCTGTGTGAGTCACAGCCTAATGTCTCAACACCTGTGAGACCTGTCCTCTGGGATGGACAGAGTACCAAAGCTCAGAGGCTTGGGCTGTAGGACCAGTAGCCATGTGCTATAGTGAGTGTGTGCTCCCCCCTTTACCTCTCTCAGCTGTCAAGAACCTGGAGACAGGCAAGTTCATCTTAAATGAAGAGAACCACTTGGACCCCAACTCTAGATCCTTCATTGCCATGGGTGTGGAGTGGGAGTACAGGAATGAGGATGAGAGGGAGACGCTGCAGACCATAGGCCCACTCCACGGAACCATCACCGTGCTGGTGAGTGATGCCCCAGCCCGTGGCGAGGAGGGGCTGGGGTGCTCAAGCTCCCCCTGTACTCTTCAGACTATGCTCTAAGCACCCCCTTTCCCTGCCGTGGTCTTCATCTCCATGAGTGGGCATGGACCCACACGTCAGGGCCCTGCTTCCTACACCACTCTTTGTGACCGTGGGCAAAGCTTCCTCTATAGACCTTTCCATTTTTTCTATCTGAATGATGTTCACGGTTATGCCACCAGATACATTAACCTCTGCTGTTGTGCTGAAATTCTCACACCTGAGAGCCCAAAACCCAGCTACAGATCACACTGGACTTTGTGTCCAAGCAGAACTAGATTCCAGGTCCCCTGGGTGTAGAACCACAGACTGCTCCTGGTTATGGGGAGTCCTGAGTGGGGCTGGATTTTCAAGTCACTTTGAAAATTTTAGTTTTCATTAATTTCTTAAGTGGTATAGTTTATTTGTTTTTTTAAAAATAAACAAACAAACAAATACACAGAGTCAGGCATGGTGTCATGCACCTGTAATCCCAGGACTCAGGAGGCAAAGCAAGAAGATTAAAGCAAGTTCCAGGCCAGCCTCATCTATACAGCAAGCTCCAGGTCATCCTGGTCTACGGAGCAAGTTCCAGGCCGACTAGGACAATTTATTCTCAAAAGTGAGAGAGAAGGAGGTCTGGAGAGATGGATCAGAAGGTCAGAGTGCTTAACCTCTCTATGAGAGGACTAGAATTTGTACCCCAGCAGCCATACCAAGAAGCTCACAAATGCTTAACTCCTCCCCGAGGGGTCCAACACCCCCTCCAGGCCTCTGTGGGAGCTGAATGAGTACACGCATGGAAAAAATAAATCAATAAAATGTAACTTAATGTTTTTAATGTTGTGACCAGCAGCCTATGAGATCCTAGCTCTCTATAGATTCTCCTTAGAGATTAGATCCTCATAAACCCATTTATGTCATATGAAAGTGCATTGGCTGCACCTAAGCTACAATCAGGACTCATTGCTACTGTTAGCATCACAGGAGGACTGCACCACATCCCACTAGCCAGGGGAAAGGTCTAAATCCCAAATTTCAAGTGCCACTGTAAAGTTGAAAACCCATTAAAGATGACCATCGTAAGTCTGTGGCTGTCTGTCTCCCCTGGTTGTCAATCTACCTGATGCCTCTAACTTGGCTGTAGAGGAAGGAGAAAGAGCTGAGCAGATCTACTCATGACCATGTTGGGGTGGGCCCAGGTTATTCCGGAAGGAGATACCCGGATCTCACTGACATACAAATACATGATCCATGAAGACTCCCTCAATGTTGACGACAACAATGTCCTGGAAGATGACTCTGTGCGCCATGAATGGGCCCTGAAGAAGTGGTCTCCCTGCTCCAAGCCCTGCGGTGGAGGTGAGGAGGGGTCCTCACTGCTGGGGTTCCCAGGATTGATTGGAGGTGGGACAGCCCTGTCATGAGACTCAGTGTGAGCCTAGAGAAGGTTGGGGCTAGTTGAATAGGCTTCTGAAGGTAGCTCCCTGGGCCAACAGTACCCTCCTGACGGTAGCTCTGAGGCCAGTGAGCTTGTCCTTTGTCAAGTGTGAGAAATGCACATAGAAGCAGCACAGGAGTCACCTCTATTGGCATGGCCAAGGGCTTAGCCTATGCTGGGGAAGTCTGGGAGTACTTGGGAAGGTCAGGTGCTTGAAATACCAGGCAAAATGTAGCCAGAAAGGCCTGTGGGGCATGAGTCACAGCAGCATGGACGGCAGCAGTATGTGGGGAGGGAGTCTGTGGCCTGGTATGAGTCGTGTGGGCAAGCAGTCCTAGCAAGACTCCAGCCATACTGGGGACACCTCTGGGGGATTCCCCTTTTCCTAAGTCTATTCAGAAAAAAAAAGAAAAGAAAAAAAACCCACAAACCTAATCGATCTAATGTTGGGGACTGGGATAGGTAGAGGGAAAGTGGTCTCCAGTGGCCTCAAAGAATTCGACAAGGATCTGAGGAACCTCATCTTCAGCAATGGCAGTCTTAGCTCTCTGTTCTATGTTGGAAAAGCTATGTAATAGCTCTTTTAGTTCTTAAACCTGGCCAGCGCTCCAATAATCGAGACTGAGTTCTATTGATTTATTTAATCAGCTCTTGCACAATTACCGGTAAATTACCTCTAATCTAGTTTTCTATACGCTAGACTGTTAATTCCCCAGCTCAGCTCCCCAAATACTTGCTGATGGGGTTGGCTTGGCTATTTCTGTTCCACTAGTCTGTTCTCGGGGGCATTTCACTTGGCCATGTGCTCCTGGTCCGTCACATCTGATGGGGACCTCCTGTTCTTCACTCTCCCATTCTCTTTCCCCGTGACCCTCCCCACAACCCCCAGCCCAGTAACTCAAGCCCTGCCTACCTCTATTATCCCCAGTAATTGGCTGTAAACACTTATTTAACCGATAGCTTTACACACAGATTCATACAAATGCATGATCCATGAGGACTTGGTTTTGGGGAGGAATTGGGGAGCGAGGTTTACACAACAAAGGCCAGTGTATTCAGAATTCACTCATCTGAGGGCAACCAGATCTTGGGATTCAGAATTTAGCATTTGTATACACAGCTCCAGACCAACCCCAACAGTTTTGCCTCGATGATGCCCCATCTCCACACCCCACCTCCATCCGATCCAGCACCATCCTCCCACTGGCCCTTGTGGATCCACTGTAGGTCCAAGAATGACTTTTTAATTGAATGAATCTGCACTGGAGAGATGGTTCCATGGTGAATGTGCTTGCCTTGCAAGCATGAGCAACAGAGTTCAGGTCCTGAGAACATATGTGAAAGTGGGATGGGCATGGAGGCTCTCCTGTAAAGCCAGCCTTGGAAGGCAAGAGATTAGGGGATCCCCAGAGCAATCTGGGTGTCTATACTAATCACATTTCCAAGCTCTAGATTTAATTGTGAGGCCCTGTGTCAATAACTAAAATGGAAGAGAAATGAAGGATAGTTGCTGACATCAACTCCAGGCACTCTACAGAGTGCACACATGCATGCAGAAAAATAAAATGAAGGGATGAACAAGACCCTGCTCCCTCCAGTGTTGTAATTCCTCCAGTAGCTCCTTTTGTGAGACAAAAGTTGAAATTCTTCCTGTAGCCTCTGATGTCCAAGCAAGCCTCTAGATAGTGTTCCATGCCTTATCTCCCCGTCTGGGCTGTACCAGTCTTGAGTGAATATATGTGCTTGTGATAAGCCACTGAGATGATCTACTCACAAAAGGAAAAACTCTGTTTCCACTCATGATTTTAGAGGTACTGGCCCATAGCTAGTGGGTCCAACACATCTTTGGGCTATGTCGAGGCAGCAGATCATGGCAGGGGCAGACAGACAGCAGAGGAAGCTGCTTGTCTTCCCTGCCTAGCCTAGCAGGTGGCTGGAAAGCAAAGAGAGGGAGGAAAGGGCTGGGTTCCCAGTCTCCCATCTCAAGAGCACATTCCTGATGACCTAAGGAGCCTCTTAAAGGCTCTACCCGCTCCAGCTGGCATTGCAGGATGGAGACCAGGCCTCTCCCATCCTTGCCTAATCCACAGCCACTGCTTTTCCTGAACACACAGTGCTTCCCTGGGGGATTCTGTACAAGCTTCTCACTGTCCCTCAACCCCTCCCCGTGGTTGAGTGTCACTTATTCCTCTGTGTCCCAGAATGCTTTCAGATGCCCCAACTCTAGGGAAAGCTGCTTGGCTGTGCTTAGATTCCCTTGCATATACACTAAGAACCATGGAAATTCAGGTTCTATTATTCTTTGTCCCGGGATGGGGTAACTTACATCGTAGATGGTTGAAAAGTAACCCCCCCCCCCGCCCCACCGCCTCAACCTCAACCTCTAGATACCCTAGCTATTTCCCAATAGCCTCTGGGAAGAGCAACACCCACACTGAGAAAGGATACAGGAGACAGTGATAAAAGGAGTCATGCAGGCTAGGTCCCCTTGCCTGATTGATGCCAGACCCCAAGATAGAAACAATGGGTAAGTCACGGAGGGGAGCAGAGACTTCCCTGTGACCTCAGAAGCCATCAAGGGAGTCTGCATGTTTCCCCTCTCTGCTGGGTGTTGGGCAGGTTCCTTACTAGATCTCTCCAAGGCTCCCTTCTCATTCTTCACATCATTTTAAGGGCAAGAAGGGATTTAGCATGGTGACACAAGCCTGTAATCTTAGCTTTGGAGGGCTGAAGCAGGAGGATTACGAGTTTGGGGTAATACTGGGATAAAGAATGAGTTCAAGGCTAACCTAGACTATATGGGAAAACACAAACAAACAAAACCAAAGAGGAGAGAAGAAAATGGGGTAATGCTCTGCTGGTAGAGGCCTTACTTCTCCAAGCCCCCTTGGGGGGGTCCCACCATTCCATTGAGCCCCTTCAAGTTCTCTGTCTTCAGGGTCCCAGTTCACTAAGTATGGCTGCCGCCGGAGGCTGGACAGCAAGATGGTGCACCGAGCTTTCTGCAGTGCCCTCGCCAAGCCCAAAGCCATCCGCCGAGCTTGCAACCCTCAGGAGTGCTCCCAGCCTGTGTGAGTGCTGGGAGGGGCCACAGCCCAGGGGCACACTGTGGAAGGAGGAATGAAACTGGGCATCCTGGAAGTCCTGGGCCTGACATCTTGTAGGGTGTTGGGCTCTTTACCCAGCACACAGTAGGTTAAAGGTGCAGACCCACTTCTGCCAACAGAATGGAAGCTCCATGTACATCTCAGAAAAGACAGAAAGTATTAACACTTAGGTGTGGAAACAGGCTGGCTTCCAATGCTTAATTGATGTTTCTAAGCATCAGCATTGATCCTTAGACCCTCAGACCCTGGCAGGATGCATATCTGGACCCAGGTCAGGAAAGATGGTGGGGTAAGGGACTTGCAGGGATAGAGGCTCAGGGAGTCCACTCTGCTCTTGAGATTTGCTTAGGGAGGGTTCATCCTGATCAGATGAGACTGTGGTCAGGCCCAGGGCCCTGAGGATAGACAGGAGGCAAACCCATCAGGCCACTAGCCCCAGCAGAGCCTCCCACATTCTGACAGGCAGGAGAGTATCTGAGCCTCAGTTTCCCCTTTATGCAAGCCTGTACACATGGTGGATGCTTTTGTGAAACAAGGAAGAGCTTCAGCTGCGGGCAGGAGCAGACTGACCTCTCTGTTCTCACTGTCCACCTGAGCCACAGCCAGACTGGTTCCCTGACCACCTGCCGCTCTGCCCTGGCAGGTGGGTCACCGGTGAATGGGAGCCTTGTACTCAGAGCTGTGGGCGAACTGGCATGCAGGTGCGCTCTGTCCGCTGTATTCAACCTCTGCACAACAACACCACCCGCTCTGTGCACACCAAACACTGCAATGACCACCGTCCTGAGAGCCGCCGGGCCTGCAACCGTGAGCTCTGCCCTGGGCGGTGGCGGGCTGGGTCCTGGTCCCAGGTAAGCTGTTCTCTTGGCCCTATGCCCTTGATCCCAAAAGGAGCTTGAATAAGACTGAGGTAGACAGGGCATTCCAGTTTTGATACAACCCCTGTCCTCCAGGCCACAGCTCAGGTTTCAGGGTACCAGTGGGAGACGCAGCATGAAAGTCCAGGATTTCCATCATGATGATGGGCCTCAGATCCTAGATGGAAGGAAAGCAGATATTTACCATGCATAAATCACACTGCTGGTTTAAACTACCCAGCAAAACTAGTACAGCCTATCCCAAGGCCCCATGCATGCAGGAACTTTCTTATCACCCAGAATCTTCCAGGGCTTAGGTCCCCAGAAACTGCACAAGAGCCATTCCTCAAAACAGGGTGTTGCTTAGGAATGTGAAGCACTTGAGAACCTCAGGTCTGCTGAGCCGATCATGCACGCACGCACGCACGCACGCACGCACGTGTGTACACCATAGTGAGGCTGAATGAGGCAGAGGGTCAGGAGTCAGGTATGAGTGCACTTCTGATTCCTCCCCAGGGTCCTGAAGCAGTGGCAGGAGTGGGGGTAGAGGGTACCAGAGCCTTGTGTCTAGTGAGGTAGGAGGAGGGACTGCCAAAGCTCCCAGGGGTGGGTCAGAGATGTCGCAGGGCCCCAGCCCACTACAGGCTTTCCTGGGCCTTCAGGGGTGGAACAGAGATGTTGCAGGGCCCCAGCCCACTACAGGCTTTCCTGGGCCTTCAGCATCCTCCAGCTAGGGATTGTATTAAACCATTTTCCACTGCTACAATGAGGTGCTTGGGTACCTTTCACAGGAAGAGTTGTAGGCGGATACGCTTTCTAACCTCTCCTCGAAACAGCATTGCTTTCCTCCATGATCTAATTATCCTCTCTACTGTGAAGTTGGCACAAAGTAGAGGGTTTCTTTCTGGCATCCTCAAACACATGAATTATTACACTTCCTTCTAAGTCACTTCACTTCCCCATTGCCCTCCCCCTCCCTTTTTCCTCTCCCCAAATATTATCCCTCAAGAGTGTTAGGACTTTACACACACATACATACTCCCACCCCCCATACATACCACATACACCATACACACACCACATCACAGACACCATATACACACACAC
>NW_021604703.1:5306016-5367642 GCF_004785775.1 Grammomys surdaster | reverse complement strand
ATAGCACACGCATACATACACACCACACACACACATAACACACACACATACATATACCACACCTGCCACATACACATCCCCCCACACACAATTCCACATATGGAGAGACATGGAATGTCTTTCCTGATCCCAGCTTATTTGACTTCATATGATCTCTAATTCTACCCAATTTTTTAGCAAATGTCATGATTTTGTTTTTCCCTATGGCTAAATAAGATTCTTTGTGTAGGATCTAGGAAGATGACTCCGGTGGCTAAAGCACTCACTGAGCAAGTGTGAAGACTAGAGTTTGGGTTCCCCAGTACCCATGTAAATGCCTGCTAGGCATAGCAGCCTGCCTAGAGATCCAGAGCTGACTCAGCAATGGAATGCCAGGAGCAAGCTTAGCTCTGTCAGCAAAGTCTGAGTTCCAATGAGAAACCCCAGAATCACTGAATAAGGTGGAGGGTGATCCAGAAGACTCTGGATGTTGGCCCCAGATCTCCACATGCACACACATATACATGCACCTGCATATCAAATATGAACACACATACACAAACATGCATGTATGTACTGCCTTTTTCTCTCTCCATGCATCTGTTGGTGGACAGGTAGGCAGGGTCCATTTCCTGTGCCATCACAGAAGAAACACAGATGTGCAGCTACCTCTGTGGGATGTTGACTTAGCATCCTTGGGGTGTATACCCAGGTCATATCTGTCTTTACCTTTTTGAGGACTCTTCATAGGGCTTTCTGGCAGTGTAGAGGGTTTCTGGCTACTGTATAAAGAGGCTTCTTTAGATCATGGGTTTGGAGGTTTAAGGCCATGGAGTTGGCATCATCAACTTTACCCTTCTGAGGGAGGATCTTATGATACATGGAACCATGAAGATGCACATGAAGAGTCCACGGGGAGGCAGGCAGCCAAGGTCTAAGCCGGCAGGAGAAGCCTCCCACTGGGGTTTGATCCCCTCTTCATTACCAACGCACTGGGACAGAGCTTCCAACACATAGGTCTAGGATGACATACTCAAGTCACATCCAAACCGTGGGAAGGAGGGAAGACCCAGAAGTGCTGGGTATCACAGTAGCCCTGAGAGATGGACATGTGCATTCTAAGACAGCCCCCCATGGGGCAAAATTCATACTCTGCCTGACTCCACCCCCAATCCCGTGGGCCACCAATCACATGTATGGGGAGCATGAGATGTCTAACTAAGGCCCAGCACGGAAGGTGACCCTGATTGATGGTTCTGTACTTACAGTGTTCGGTAACCTGTGGCAACGGCACCCAGGAACGGCCAGTGCTCTGCCGCACCGCAGATGATAATTTTGGTGTCTGTCGGGAGGAGCGGCCCGAGACGGCAAGGATCTGCAGGCTTGCACCCTGTCCTCGTAAGCCCTGTGCTACCCCTACATACCCTAGCATGAGACAGTCTAGGAAAGGGGAAGTGGGAGCCTGGTGAAAGCATATCTGCTCTTTTTCCAAAGTGGCTGGGTTTGCCGTGGGTGAACTTGAATTTGAGCACTGCCAGCTAGGGCTGAGACTTTCTCTAGAAGGAAATGGGATTGGGGTTGGGGGTGTGTGTGGGGGTGACGCATGGATATCCTTGGACAGGCCCTAATGTGCATAGGGGAGGAATCTCAACCCATTCCTGCCTTCATGATATGATGTTACAGCTTTAAACTCCAGTGAACCACAACGAACCACAGCATAGCAGGACTATGCTAGCCAACGTGTTGTGGTCCATACAATAGAGACCCCAGTATAGGAAGTGGGTGCCCATGAGAGTAGAGGGTGCCCTGTATTCTTTGAGAACAACAATCAGAACACTCTGTAGATGCCTGGTTCAGTGTTACATGTGTTTGCCCCACACAGCAACTCAAGGCTAGACCCTATCCCTCACTATTCTCTTCTACAGAGAATAGAGGACAAGAGGTCAGGTGACACTCCTGGTGGGGGTGGTATCAGGATTTGTCTTCCTCACCATGTTTCTTCAGTATAGCGCTTGAGTGACAAGGAAACCTGGAAGTAACATGGGGTACAGAAGATGAAGGAACAGGACATGGACTGGGAAGTGGCTTGGCCTGGGGCAGTTGGTGAGACATCGAGTACAGTTGGGTCCCAGGATGATTGGCAGAGAGGCGGGAGATTAGATCAGTTTATCCCGGGAGGAACCATACCTTCCTATTGCTCCAGGATTCAGGATGCCTGGAGGCAAGCTGCTTTGCGCTAGACGTGTAGGCGCGCGCATGCGTGTTTGGGATATGTGCGGCGAGGGGTCCTTCGTGGTGTCCTGGTAGCTGCATGCAACCTCCTCTTTTCCTCCCAGGAAACAGCTCAGATCCCTCCAAGAAGAGCTACGTGGTTCAGTGGCTGTCCCGGCCTGATCCTGATTCGCCTATCCAGAAGATCTCGTCAAGTAACCGACCCGTTTATAACTCTGCCTCTGCCCTCCAGTGCATGCCCTGCGCCTTGTGGAGCTTGCCTTGGGCTCCCCTCCTCTTTCTCTATGGAAAGCTTCCCTGACTCCTGCTGAGCGCTCTTGGGTGAATCTGTTTTCTCCGAGCCTGTGTGCTCGGCCTGCTCCTCCTGAGCCTGTACCACTTGGTGGCCACAAGTGAGGGCCAGCCTCAAGGAGGCCTGGTCTGGGGACACTGGCCTCTTGTAGGGAGGCCAGGACCTGGTTTTGTGATGGCTTGTAAAGGGGCAAAGATCTGTCGTGGTGCCGGAGGGGCCTGAGGCCACTGTGCGAGTGTGACCACTTCGCCATGGCAACCACCTCATTGGGCTACATTCCTCCAGGCTGAAGCTGCGGGTCAACTCCAAGGGGGAAGCCAGCCCCATCCCCTTTCAGACGCCACCCACCATTGAGTTGAGACCACAGGGATCTCTACGGTGTGCGGTGTGCGGGTTTTTTTTCCCGGTCTCCCGTGCCGGGGTGACAGACCCCAAGTTTCCTGCGGTGTCAGGGGCTTCCTGGCTGCTGCTGCTGTTTCTGCTGCTGTTGCCCTTTGCTGAGTGTGTCCTTTCCGACTTGTGAAACCATGGCCTGCTTCCGTCCGGCCTTTGCACCCAACCTACACGGCCCTTGGCCCCCGTAGCCCCTGTCTTCTCGGGGGTCTAATCATACGGAGGAGGAGGCAGGGAGGCGTGTCCCTGAGACGGGACATCATGGACTCCACCACTTCCATTCTCTGTCCATTTGCTCCAATGGCCTTTTTATTGTCCTGTGCATATGACCCGTTCAGAGGATTGAAAGTGTGATTGATTGATTGATGACTGACTGATTGATAGATATGGATGTGCCTCACCTACCAGTGTGAACAACTACAGAATACCTCAATTTTTATTGCTTTTTTGCTTAGAAACACTATGTAGAAGATGCCTTAAAGTTGAAAGCTAACAGAATTGGCTGCTAACTCCAGCCTTAGATGGGGGATATGATCCGAGTAGGAGGCAGGCACTAAAGATCTAGGGGGACCCCACCCATTTTGCCCACCTTTTGCCAAGGGTAAGGTTTCTAAATCCAGTTGGCCTTGCTTCCTCCCTGAGCTGTCTGTGTGTGAAGGGACTTAGCAGGCACTACATCTATCTCTGACAAAAGGGGTCCCCCTCTGATGCCCACCTGGCCAGTTGGCGCTGACTGTTTTGTGGAGACTCCAAGAGGCTCCCACAGCGCGGCCTTACACCCAGAGGGTGACACACCTGGGTCCTTAGCCGTGACCAATGTAGCACTCCCAACTGATGGTCCCACCAGCCCCACCTGGCCCCAGCCACCTTCATCTGTTAATAATTCAAGTTCCTGCTGGACCACGCAGCCAAGCCTCCTCCTACTCCCCTTGGCACTAATTACTGTTATGTAAATAATTGGTGTGTAACTGCAAATTAATCCTCTCACGACTGTTAACTTCCAACTTTGACGAGGCAATGTGAGTGATCTGTGTGGTCGCAGACTGCGCACGGTCCTGGGCATTTGCCTCCTGTCTGTACGCACTTTGGTTTATCAGGGATATTTTATTAGTGTTTTGTATGTACTTAATGACGTATTACGTAGGTTCCATTGTCGTCGTTGCTTTTCTGTTGTTTCTTTCTTTCTTTCTTTCCATGAGACATTAGCGTGTGCCAAAGTGACTGTGAAAATGACGTTTTATTCTTACTAATGATGGAAAGACCTCTTGTCATGCATCCTCACAAATAAACTCAATAAAAGTTCAGTTCAACTGGCAGCTTGGGTTTGCTAAGCTGGTGGCTTGTTCCCTTCACCTTCCTGGCAGGCAGTACTCAAGTGCTATAAGGCACCATCCTGTAGCATTAATCACCTGGTTTCTGGTTCCAGTGACTTTGCCGTCCTCCACACTACCCCACCACTCTGCCCAACATAGGTGTTTAGGGCCCATCTTCCACTAACACATATACCAAAGACATAGGTTCAAAATAGGGCTCTGTATCCCACCTTAGGGTTGAGCTGACAGTACTAAGTGAGTACCTTGCAGAGATGTCTAGGTTTTCTGCTCCTAGATGCTGCCAGGGATGATAGCTTCTCCCTTTTATGGGATCAGAGCAGAAATGTGGGGTCTAGGTTACGTCTCCTGAGCTACTGTCATGTGATTGCCCTGACTTGAGATGCCTGTTCATAAAGAATAGGTGCCCGTCAGCCAAGAGAAGCAAGAGAAGCAGGGAAGTGGTTTTGTGTGTGCGTGCGTGTGTGTGTGTGTGTGTGTGTGTGTGTGTATGTGTGTGCATATGTGTGCCAGCTCTGCCTGACTGTGACTCCCAGTGTCTGTTCTCAGTAGCCACAGGGCTTGTGTCCTCTCACCTACTGACAATAACCAGGCAGTGGATCCAGATTCAGCAGGGACCTTCTCATCTGCGTTCTGTCTTATCCTCTAGGTGGGACTCCTGCTTCATGCTTGTCTGTGCTAGGGAACAGTAAGAAAGTTCAAGAGGTCAGGAGAAAGAACAATAGGAGATGGCCCAGCATCTAGGAAATGGGATTGGCAGCCCAGGCCCGAGACTCCAGAGATGTTCCAGGAGCCATGCCTGGGTCCACTGCCCACAGCTCTGATGTCAATCAAAGGAGTCATAGAGATGAAGAGAAACGGGAGTCCTGAGGAGAGATACATCAACAGTGCTGTGTCCCTCTGTCCGGCTCCCCAGAGATGAGTCAAGATTAGCTGTCTTCTAAGGAAACCCTGCATTAGGACTCCTAATGGCCCAGGATGCCACCTTCACAGGGCATATCTAAGGCCCGTGATGGAAGGGAAAGTGCCACTCACATTATAAATTAGTTTCATGAGCTTTAGAATGATAAATGGGCTCCTGAAACCACTACTCATTTACCATGATGTATTTGCTCCCAGCGATGGACCTTGCCCAGTATCTGATCTGTCACACTTTACTCTCTCTCTCTCTCTCTCTCTCTCTCTCTCTCTCTCTCTCTCTCTCTCTCTCTCTGAGTTCTGTGCAGGACTATCCGCCTAGAGATTGGAGCATTCAAATTTGATTTTTAAGTTGACTTTTCTCTTCCTCCGTATTCATGTTTGAGGTTGTCTATGGTGCTTGTCTTCTGTGAATGACACTAATATCAATTTTCCCTAAAATAAATGATAAGTTTTAAAAGGCATTCAAGAAAACTAGCAGGGAGCAACTAAAATTCCCAGATGAATTCTGATACCACCAATACAAGGGGAGGGGCACGCAGATGACTTACTGTCTCCCATCCAAGTGCTAGCCAGGACTGGCCATGCTTAGCTTTTAATGGAACTTTGGGAAAAATGTGTTCATTCTCAATGGTTTATCATCATTTCATAGAAGCCAATAATTTTGGTCACCCTTGGTGGCTCACATATTTAATCCCAGCACTTAGGAGGCAGAGGAAAGGAGATCTCTGAGTTCAAGGCCAACCGACAAATGAGATCCTATTTAAAAAAAAAAAAATCTGAGAGTTCTTGGTATTTACTGGGAATGGAATGGAAGGGCAAATATCATAAAGTCAAAATTATCAGCGATCTTACCAGCCAGAGCCCCAGGACACACAGTTCAGCTGCACATATAACTGACAGCTCCTTGATCCTGGAGAGCTTCCTGGTTACTGGTATTGTTTAAAAGGACACAACCACTGGTGTACATTCAATAAGGATTATAACCACCCTCCCCCATCTTGCAGATGGTTATATCCCAGGAATAAAACAGTCTAGGATTTGCATATAATATATGCATCCTCCCAAACATTTTGCATCACCCCCGGATTCTGTATCATTCCCAATGCAGTGTAAGTACTACATACATAATTGTTCTACTGCGTTATTCATGGACTAATGACCAAGAAGAAGTGTGTTTAATGTAGTGTTTCCCCCAAACCCCGTCCATTGGAACCTATTTGGCCTCTGCTACAGGTATGTCATTATGTCATACTGTTATGGACTTAAGGATGTAGAATCTGCAGGCACAGAGGGCTGACTGACGTGCTTTTCTAAGTTGACATTAGTATACCAAGTTCTTAACAAGTGGGGTTTTTGATTTGCTCATTGGGTTGTTTTAATTTTTCACAACTGAAGCTCTGTAGTTTAGTCTGAGGACTCAGAGAAGTCTACCTGGCAATCGGTGAAGGAGAAGCATCCTGCAGAAGGGAATCCAGATCCTTGGGGCTTTCTCCATTAACTGAACACTGTCTTTGTACCAACCACTAATCCAGGGATGGTCTTGACCCAGAGTCAAGTAACATTTTCTGAAAAGAGCCATACATACAACAAACATTTTAGGCATCGGTACCTATCTGGCCTCTACCACAGCTATGTCATAGTTGTTATGGTGGAAAAGTGGTCAATGACAATAAATGTAGCTATGTTTAAATAAAACTTTATTTATAAAACCAGGTGAAAGGATGAATCTGGCCCAGGACCTTATTCAGTTCTCTGACTTTTGTAGGCAATCCTTGATTCAGCATGGTTGCTGTGTTAGCTTCCAGCACTGTGATAAGATATGCGAGAAGTTATATTGGCTTATGATTCATTTCATGGTTTTCAGTCCATGGTCATTTGGGCCTGTGGTGGTAATGTCATGGTTGGAACACATGGCAAAGGACATCTGTCCCCCTGGCAGCTGGGAAGCAAAAGAAAAGACAGAAAGGAGCTATAGTCCAGGATCTTTTTCAAGACCACACCATCAATAACCTAACTTCCTCTTACCAGTCTCTGTCTACAAATGGTTCCACCATTTTCCAACAGCATCAAGCCTTTAACACATGAGCCTTTGGGGTTATACTTCAGACCCAAGCTACTCCAGCCTGATGGGAGGGACACTTGCTTAGTGACATAGTGTTGTTTGTTTAAAGGAAAAGACACAGGAACAGGACAGAGCACCACCATGTGGTAGGAGTAATGGCCTCCTGTGACTGGTTCCATCCTTTGTCAAAGCTTATTGTGGGAGATGTTCCTGTCACACAGCCCTTATTTAAAGCCCCAATTATGTCTCTAGGACTGCGGTCAGTGGTTTTTCACTGTTCAGCCTCAGTAGTTGCCGAGAGGAAGTGGAGCTAGGGGTGAGAAAGGAGCAGGTGGGTCTCTGGGCCCCCAACTTCAACATCAAATGAAATGCTCTTTACATTCTTCATATACTGGGCACCCAGGAAACACTTCCTCTGAAGACCTACCAGTCACCCTTGCTGTTGGGTTCTGACTGGTCTGAAGCCTGAAGCCTTTGTGCTTCCCAGCATGTGGTGAGCACATTTCTCTTCTCAGTATTAGGACAGCCTGGGCCTCTCCTAGTGGGCTGCATTGCTTTTGGTCTTCCCACTGTGGCCCCTGCAGCTGGTCACATTTCCTGTTTACTTGGACCACTTCAAAGTTCAGCACTGCCTCTGGTGGTATACATCTCTGTAGTTTCCTTGACTGTGGCTTTGTTAATTCAAAACCCAGAGATTTCCAATTCTGGACTTGTTATTCATTCCCATGTATCTGTTTTATATTTTTGAATGTATCCTTTGACTCACTTTTGGGTCTGGTTCAGATACTGCCTGAGGTACTGTCTTGGGACTCTCATGGTGATGAAAAAGTCAGACTCTGGTCACCTTTTCTGACAATTGACTGTGAACTTGTCAGCTGGACAAGTGTGGAGAAGGCAGAGAACCTCGAAACCACAGACTGGGGAATTTTTCTCTCCTATGAGAGGCCAGCCTGTGCTTGTCTGAGGGATGTCTGAGGGAACATCCTTGTGACAATGACTTGTTATTTTATATTGAGTATGTTTTATAAATCATCTCAGTTTGGGTTTCAGAATGGACTACGGGGCAGAGAGGAAGAGAAGGGAGGACGACAGTTGGGGAAAAGATCAATGGAGGGGGCCAGACAATTGGCTGAATAACTGAGCCACAGACAGAGCTGGGGATTGGCCAGGGAAAAGAAGGATGGGGGAATTCTGAAGAGAGAGTCAGAGTTCTCCATGTAAACTGGAGCATGGATAATCAATTTCTTGGTAGGGGAGGGATGAGGATGTACTGAGAAGGAGGGATTAGCTTCTTGTGAAGGTTTTGGGCTTGTCTGGAAGCTGCCAGAAGTTCAGTGCAGCGGGGTCTCGGGCTGGATCCTGTCCCAGGACAGGATGCTTCAGATAAGTTTTGGCAAATGTCCAAAGGCCTGCACAAGTCTGAGTCTTTAGTCTCTGACAGACACACATTGGAAGGTCAGGTCAGAAGAGGTGAGGCTACAGTTAAGGAGCTCTGTTTGGCTTTAGGAGCTGGTTCTTTTAGGTTGGATTTTGTTACAGTTACTATTTGTAGATGATCATAGAATCCTGCCACAAAAGTACCCTGAGGTTCCACTGAGGTGTTGGTGAATACCTCAGTGAAGTCCCATCCGTGAGGTTGAACTTGGAGTCTCTATTAAGAACAGAAAAAATTTCCTTTCTATTTCAATCTTGAGACATGCTAGAAAAGCAGGTTCAGCTGGGGATTGCTTGCAGGAGGGGAGCAGTCTAGGTGGGGGTCTGTGGATGCTGCCCTGCTTATAGACTCAGATATCGCAATTATACTGACTCTCCACACAAGCTCACTGCCTCTGTGCTGCCTCTGGACTCTGTCACACGCCTCCTCCAGCAATCTGCACTCGGCGGTGGGTACATGTCCCCCTCACCTTGTCCCTTGGTTATTTCTCCCACTCTTCTCTTTCAGAGGACCAGTGCCAAGGTGACAAGTCAATGTTCTGTAGGATGGAAGTCTTGTCTCGCTATTGCTCCATTCCCAGCTACAACAAACTGTGCTGCAAGTCCTGCAACCCGCCCCGAAACCTCAGCAGCACGGACGGAGGTGTGGAGCCTCCGCCCGGCAAGCACAATGACATCGACGTGTTTATGCCCACGCTCCCGGGGCCCACTGTAGCTACACAGGTACAGCCTTCTCCAGGGCCTCCTTTGGAGGTCCCCCTCAATGTTTCCAGCACTAATGCCACTGAAGATCACCCAGAAACCAATGCTGTGGATGTCCCCTACAAAATCCATGGTGTGGATGAAGAGGTCCAATCTCCCAACCTGATCCCTCGACGGCCAAGCCCGTACGTGAAGACAAGGAACCAAAGAATCCAGGAGCTCATTAATGCAGTGCAGAGAAAAGAGAAGCCGGGAAAGTTCTAATAAAATAGAAAGATTCGCATCAACAGCTTTCCCCTTGCTTATAGATCTATTCCCTGAGATAGCAGATCCTGTGCTGTGGGAAATGAAGTCAAAAATCCTGCTTCCAAGAAGGTTTGGAAAGCACGGAAATAGCACAAAAGAATATATTGGGGTGGGAGGGGCCATGTGACAATCAGCCTAACAATGTGTTTTCCAGGCTAGGAATGACCTAAATCTTGCAGTGATCTCAAGTGCAAAGTGAAGAGAAATATTCAAGTTCCCTAGTTTCTTATCAATGATGGGAGGTCAAGGGGGATCACTCCCAGAGAGAAAAGTTCTTGCTCCAACTTACTAAGCAGTGGTTGAGAACCTTCATTTCTTTGATGATGACCAGTCCCCAGACAACAGGATGAGACCACTGGGGACTCTTAAGTGACATCGTGTTTTCTTTATAGATCAATTGCCAGGTTGAATACAAGGAAGTGGAGGTCATGAGTCAAAACAACCCGAGGGCCAGGCAGATGATGGGATAAGTGTGGTAACCAGTAGTATAGGGCTCTGATCAATCAGAGAAGAACACCCATCTAGAACTGTTGGTAAGCTTTGGCCATAGGTGCCAGTGTGACGTATGTCTTCCCTACCAGCCTGGCCTTGTCATAGGTTGCACTTCCAGATATCTGTGTTTCTTGTACTCAAAATCTTTTAAGTGGTGGGGGTGAGGTGACCTGGGAGTTTCAGGTTTAGCTCCACCTGGCTCCAACTGCTGGTTTACATTTTAATTATTAACTAATTGGTGCAATTTCAAAACCTGGTGCTCAAAAAGTGTGCAGTGTTTTGATCTCAGATGAGTAGGGGCTGTTCTTTCCAAGAAATTGATGAGGCTCCTGTAATAGGGGGTTTGAGGGCAGTTCTGAACAGGAGCCATTGGGCCAAAGGCAGCAAGGACCACCTCTCTCCTCTCCACCTCACCCTGGCCTTGCTTGCTGCTCCCCCACACCCCAGGCTGTGATAGAAGAGCAGTATTCTTCTCTGGCTAGCCTGGGCTAAAGGACCCAGATGGAACCATTTACTATGCTGAGATGACTCAGCATGTGGTCCAAGAACCAGGACTCTCTCTTTCCTAGAGTCCCAGTACTGCCACCATGGTGGTAAAGTGCCAGGCTGTGGGGCTTCAGGTTCAGAGGATGGGTTTTGCCTATGGGTTTGACTTTGGCCCTGCCCACCTCCAACCTTTAGAAGTTCTAGCACCTGGCAATATGGTCTGCAATCTGAGGTACAGGGTGGGAGGTGGGAGCCCCACTTTACTTTTTTCATTAGATACTTAGATGACTTTTGTTTGGGGTAAAACGATGTTTGGTGAGCCTGATGTGAATAGGAGGAAATGGAAGGAGGTGGATGGGAGACAGGAGAGTGGTGAGCATTGCCTTGTATTTGCTGGCATTTTGTGAGCATGTTACTCCAGTGCCCTGACATGGTAAGACCTAAGAGCATGTTCGTGCCCTAGTTGGCCCCAGCCTGGCCAGAATTCTGAGGCTCCTCCTCTGTGTCCTTATCAACTGTAGATCTAGGATTCTTCTTCCTTACTGACAGCCCTCAGCCCTTCACGGAATTAAGGATGCCGAGACATGGGTTGTTGCATTGTGGCTGCTCCTCCATTGAGTTTCGGGGTGCTCTGTATGCTCGTATGAATCTGCATGTGCGTGTAGAGGGGGAGGTGTCTGTGTGAATGGTGTATAGAAAGAAGTCAGAGCGTAGAGACCAGCAGGACCAATGTTTAAGATGGTGCTTAACCTTCCTCCCAGAAGGTAGCCAGATCTCCCTACCATCCATTCCTCTGCCCCCACTTCCCACACAAACTCCTACACTGCTCCAGCTCCCAAAGAGCCAAACTAAAAAATATCCTTTGACTAGCTCTCCCAGTATGTGATTGAAAACAGTTCTGTTCTCCTGCCTCCTTGTAAGCTGGGAATGAATCCTATGGCTGGCCCTCATTTGTTGAATCCAGGTCACCTTGATTTACTCCTAGGCTGAAGAACTGAGTACTTCCTGTTTGAGTCTGTGGTGGAATGTAGAGGAATGTTCTAGACTAGTACTAGTTAAGATGACTGAGTTTACCCATTCTAAGGGATGTGGGATAGTAACACTCCATTGTCAGATCCCAGCAAATCATAGAACCCTCACACGGGACAGCCTCAGCAAGACAGAGCCTTAAAGGAGATGACTTCCTTGGTGCCTTGGGCCATGGACCTCTAGGCCTCTCTGGAGCTAGAGGTGCTCATACACCTCTGGTTAAAGAACACAGTGTTCACTGAGCTCAAAGAAACTGCACATGCCTGAGGATGGGATCGTTTGGAGAATGCTTAGAAACAACCCTCAGCTTTCCGAGAAGCTCTGATTTCTGAGGCGTTCCCTGTAGCCCCAGAGGCAGGTAGGTGTCCTCTACAAGTTTCCAGCACTATGTTGTCGCCCAGACTGTCCTGCATCACCCAGAAAAATCCAAGGCACCTGGGAGTTGTTTTTCATTCCTAGGAAGATCAGGCCGCATTTGAAGGAGCTCCTTAGGAAACCCCGTGGAATCTTGTATATAAGTCTCACATTTGTATTTTAAACGTTTTCTTTTTTGGTCTGTTTTAAGCATATAAATGGTGCTCAATACCAATGTTGGTCTGAGGTAACATTCTGACTCTATTTACTCCTGTGTGACAGGTGGCCGACAAATGGAGCCAAATACGGTGCTCAACTTAAATCACAAAATTTTATCTGACAACAGCCATTGATGCGGTTTTTTTGTTCTGTATAGCAAAAATTGACTCCTTACTTTCATAACTTATTAAATCATCTGTGGTTTTGCAAATCATGGCCGTGTTTGTTACCTTGACTACTCTCATCCCCAGCATATACTTGGGCAAGCTAATCTTGAGAATGAGCGCCAAGTTCCTGGGGCAAGGGGACATCTAGGAGCACTGGCTGTGGCTGCTCAAGTCATCAGCCCATGGTGGGGAAGAAGCATCCGCTTCTGACTTATCATGGGATGTGACTTAGGGAAGAGCTCCCAGCCCAATCACCATGGTCCTCTTCTCCATGACTAGGGTTTCCAGGAGAAAATACTAGCCTCTGAGCTAAATTTGAATTCCAGAGAAACAGGGAACAGTTTGTAGTATAAAATAAGAGACACACTAAAAAAAATATTTGAAATGTTTCTGGAATTCAAATTTAACTTAGAAGTCTTGCATGTGTATTTTTTTTTTTTTGAAATTTAGTCAGCCAACCTGTAAGCTGTACCACAATTAGAAAATGTCATTTTCTCTCCCCCACTTGTGTGTTAGCCAGTGTTGGGGAGTTGGGTGGGGAGGGATTGAAAGACAGATTCCTCTATCCACTTTTGTAAGAACTCCAGCAGGGCTGTGCAAGTATGAAGTTGTCAGCTGTTGGGCGCCACACACTAGGGGTGCTCCATATTTCACCTGTTGGGCGCCACACACTAGGGGTGCTCCATATTTCAAGAGCTCAAATTTGTTATGCTAATCATTTCTAGCTTCAAACTATCTCCTGACATTAATTGGATAAATCTTAGTAATTCCCAATTGTAGATTTTAGTTTCTATTTCTGCCTCTTTTATAAAACCACAAAATAGTCTCACTACTTTGATAGTCACTTTTCATGAAGAAATGTTCGGTTGATACTTACTGTCTTCTTGGTGACGTCATCCAATGATGAGGTGACCAATTTTGCTTCCAAAAATGACTGTTAGAGACTTCCCCCTTGAAGTTATAGGACTGTGTGACCTGTCTCCCGGTAGACTACACAAAGACACAACTATTCCCTTGCTTTTAGATTTACCACATCTAGGTGTTTTGTGTTAACTGTGTAAAGTTTTTAACACCAGCATTTTAAAGATTTTTATTTACGTATGTGTGTGAATGACACATGTGCAAGGCTGTTCACAGAAGTCAGAAGGCATCAGATACCCTGGACATAGAAGTACAGGTGGTTGTGAACCTCCTGGTTTTGGGTGGCAGGAACAAAATTCTGATCCTCTGGAAGAGCAGCAAGCACTCTTAGCTAGTAAGCCATCTTTCCAGCCCTTGTTTCACTATGTCAAACAGGCTGGTCTCAAACTCGACAAAAGTCCACCTGTTTCTACCTCCCAAGTGCTGGGGTTAAAGGAGTGTGCTCCCACACCCAGGTCAGTCTAACAGTTTCCCATCAATGTCCTTATTGCCACCAAGGCCACACCTTCTTTCTTGTGTACCCATTCTTTTTTTTCTTTTCTTTCTTGTCTTCCTTTTAGCTATGCTCTCCCCTGACTCCACTGCCCATTTCTCCAGGGAGACCTGTGGGAGATTATTTAGCCTGTAAGCGTGCCTTTGAGGGATTATGTTCACTGGGTTAGCTGTGGGAAGACCCATCCTGAGAGTATTACTTGGGCTGGGGTCCTGAACTGTATGGAAAGGGTAAGTGAGCAGAGCGCTGGCATCCATTGCTCTCTGCTTCCTGGCTGTGGATTTGATGTGAACAGCTGCTTCAAGCTCCTGCCACCCAGACTCCCCTGTCGTGATGGACAGTACCCTGAACTGGAACAATAAACCCTTTCTCCACTGAGCTGTTACAGGAAGAGAAATTAAGACACAGAGAAAACAGAAATACTGGCAGGGAGAGAACAGGTTGGCATTGGAGGGGTAAGGTTGAAATGTGTCCCAGCTTGGACTCTGAAACAAAGGCTTGTGTCCAAGAGCAAGGTGTTACTGGAAACTTTTTAACTAGGATATGATCATTAGACAGTTTCAGCTCTTTCCAGTCTCTTCTGCAGTGATAAGGAAAAGAGGATAGTCTATGGCTATCCTGAATGTTTCCAATCTCATCAGATCTTGGAAGGTAAGCAGGGTCAGGCCTGCTAGTGTTTGCATGGGAGAGAAGGGTAAGAAAGGTTTTTGAAGTCAGAGTCCAGGACTCAGCAACTAGAAGTCTGAGATTTTACAGGAAAATTGTCAGAGTCCAAAGACAACAGAGATGTAAAACTCAAACAAGAGATGGGAGAGAGAATTTATGAATATATCTTCTTAAACTGACAATAAAATATTTACCACAAAACACAGCATTCTGAACCTCAAAACATATCTCAGCAAATAATGAATAGACATAATACAAACTATAAGACCAAAAACTGAAATAAATTAGAAATCAGCTGGGAATATCTTCGGTCCTTTGAGTAATGCACTTCTAAATTGTGTTTGGGTCAAAGAAGTCTCAAGAGAAATTAGAGTGGGTTGGCTTTTTCTGAGAGAGGAGGTGGGGGTGGGAGAGAACATGTATGCATGCAAGCCATAGCCTGCATATGGAGGTCAGAGGACAACCTCACCTTCCATCTTGTTTGGGACATCTTGTTTGCTGCTTCATATGCAAGACTAGATCAGCTTGGTTGGATGCATGTGGGATTCTCCCAATGAGGACCAAATACCAGTGGCTGTCCAGGAATCCTCCAGGCCTTTGGTATTAGATTGGGTTCTCAGCCTCTCTGGAATGAGAC
Source organism: Grammomys surdaster (assembly GCF_004785775.1). Taxonomy (NCBI): domain Eukaryota; kingdom Metazoa; phylum Chordata; class Mammalia; order Rodentia; family Muridae; genus Grammomys; species Grammomys surdaster. The sequence goes on along the minus strand of NW_021604703.1, from coordinate 5,352,526 downwards.
AGCTATTGCTGGACTACTCCAATTCTATCATGAAAGCCAATCTAATAGGTTCTGATTAAATACAGACTGAATTCTGTTGGTTCCGTACATCTGGAAAATGCGAACACAGAGTACTAGCTCAGGTGAGTTCTATGTATGCATGAACCGTAATCACCAGGATTGTACGGGCAAATCTCTAGATCACTTCTTGAACTTTTTTTTTCTTTCTGATACACTATCCCAAGAGTCTCCTCATCATCTTTTGATTATAAGCCCAAGGCTTTAGGTTCTTCTCCCTGCCTCATGCCATGGGAATACATCCACCTTTAGAGAGAAACGTTAAAAAATAAAGTCATGAAGACCTTGCTGACCACTGTTGGCTCATGGTTCTTCTGATCAGAGGGAAGAGTCAGTGCTTAAAGATGTGACTGGCCTATTCAGACACCACCATACTCCATGGAAATGCCCAAAGTGCCCAATGTTTTGTTTCAAACGAGTTTCCTTCTCTAACCTGCTGTCATTATTTTTCAGGGTATCCAAACAGCTGGCTTGAGTATTAGTTGCATTCAATGGGAGAGGAGACAGGGTTACTCCATTTAAAAAGGGACCCACCCACCATTTCTACTGATTATAAATACATCCATTGAGGATGAACTCTCAACCCAATTGCTCTGAGTCTTGAACAGAAAGCTCACATTCATCACTTAATAAATCATTTTGCCTCAATTTTTATTACATTTAAACATAGGTACAGACAAGTTTAAAGGGTGATCACAATAATTCAACAATCACTGATCAATTCTGAATTTCAATTAAAATGTGCTGCAGACATTTTGACTTGTCAACTTAAAACTTTTGCATGCACATGATAGGAAAATATAAACTCAATGCTTTACCTAGTCTAAGAAAAGTAAGCATACCACATTATCTAACACCTACTTTCACCTTTGTATTTCCCTAAATATCCCTCAAATGTCTTACAGGGATTTTTCTTTTTCTGACTTTATTTCTCAATAGAAGATCACACTTTGCATGTGGCTGTCTCAGGCATCTTCTTGTTCTAACATCTTGGCTCTTTGAAAAGTACAACTTAATGATCACTTCCGATGTCTCAAACTCTCAATTTGTCTATTACTGTATGATCTAACACGTTACTCTCAATTCTTTGTAAACAGGAAGATAAGTCTAGAGAAGAGATTTCCATAGACGTTCACTAACTGGTTTTGGCAGTATATCATAACATGTGCTTCTGCGGCCTCAGGAGAAGCCACAATGGCTGCTCCTGTTCCGAGGGGAACTCTGCCTGGCAGATCTCAATGTGTAAGCAGGTGCTTCTTTAGCTGTACTCTTCTGGGATTATGCAATGTTCCTTAATTGTCTTTCATGTAGTAGGTTTTACCATCAACTTTTTGCTAGATTTAATGACAATGACAGTTTTTAAATGGCTTGTTTATTGCTTTGTATATATTTTTAAAAGATGCTATTCTTCAAATGTTATAAAAAGCTTTTCCCCCCATAACCTTTAGAAAATATTATATCCAACCCTGTCATGAGTATTTTTATGTCTGACATGTCTTAAGTTTGATCAAAGGATGTACCTTCAAGTTAGTTCCTGTGTCTATTCATATCAATAACCCTAAAATGATGTCTTATCATAAAAATATCCTCTAGGTGCACTTATCGTCCCCTCCTACTCCAAACATGCCATTGTTCATTTCTTCAATATCCTGAATCCTTTTGGAGGCAAATGGCATTTGTAAACCAAAAAATGGGTACTGAGCATGCTCACTAGGTACAAGAAGACATTCAGAGGTTTCCTTGAAGTTTTATTTTTCTTGCAAATACATTTAAACACATACAACTACTGATGGGCCAAAAGAAGTCAGTTAAGTGCTGAATGCCTGCTTAATTCTAATATTCTGCTCAGAAGGAAGGGACTAATTAAAGCTTCTAGAATAATTTCTAAGATGACAAACCAATGGGGTAAGTCAAAGAATGAAGGAACTAGGTCTAGGGGAGATACAAAATATTAAGGTAATGAGTAGATTGTTTAATATAAAATATTCATCTGTAACTTTATACTTAAATCCTAAAGGCTGCAGATACAGCTCAGTGGTAGAGTACCTCCTGAGCATGTACAAGGCCCTGGATTCAGTCGTCAGCACTACAAGGAAAAAAAGTATTAAAACTTATGTAATAAAAAGGCAGTCGTACATGGAAACATACCAAAGCGATACCTCCAACTGGACCTTCGTTGGATTTGAGAATTTAAGTAGTTATTATAGAAGCAGGTATAGAATCAGAGATAGAAGAAAGTGGGGGCATGTTCTCAACTCCACTACTAAAACCAAAGCTAGGGGAACTAAAGATAACTGATTACATTTGAACAGGTAACAAAACAAATAATGTTCTTAAGCCTTGAGGATAGAAATGAACCTGTAACTATCACAGATTATCAGAGCTAAAGACCTCGATTCTTAAAAGCTTATAAATTAAAAATCTCTCCAAGCCTAAAGTGCTAACAGGTTCACAGCAGGAGGCTCTGTCAACACTGGCCTTCTACAATAGCTAATATACTGTTTGGATGACAGTCTGTCCACCTCTGTCTGCTCAGGCCAACTTCTCCAGTACTGTAAGACTCTATTCAGCTAGACCCAGAACCACATCCCACTACAGATACAGGAGAGTATTAGAAAGAAGTCTCCCCTGGGGGAAAATTTTAATTTGAAACAGTAAATTCTAAATTAGTAAATTGAGTCTTTTTTAATCATTAAGGACTATGGAAGAAAAAAATGTCCTAAACTCTTTGTATGTATATGTATGCACATTGGCACACACATATACATACATATATGAGTGTGTGCATACAGCCTATGATGATGTCTTGGCCAATGACAGACAACATACATCACAGTAGTCTCATTAGACTGTAACTTGTCTGGAAAATTCCTACTTGTCCAACTACATCAGAGCTGTCATGACTTTATAACTACTATAACATCTTAGGCACAATGCATTGCTCATTTGTGCAAAGAAACCCTCTGTGCTGGCAGCCAGACGACATCACAGCACACACAATTATATACAGTACATGACACATAGTGATGGTGACAAACTACATTACCAGTTTACACATTTGCTATACTACACTTTTATCCTTAAAGTATACATATTCTACTAATAAAATTTACACCAAGCATGATGGCTCATGCCTCTAATCCCAGTACATGGGAGGCTGATGCAGGAAGACTGCAAGTTCAAAGCCAGACTGGTCTATATGAGTTCAAGGCCATCCTAGGCTACATAGTGAAACTCTATCTAAAATAACCAAGCAAACCAACAAAAACAATTACTATAAAAAGTATGGATATATGCATGCATAGCAATTAGTAAGAAGAGGCCATGGATTTGAAGGAGAGTGGGGAAGAGTGTGTAGGAGGGTTTGGAGAAAGGGAAGGGAGAAATGTTGTAATTAAATTATAACCTCCAAAAAAAATTTTTTTAAAAAAGTTATGGTATGTTGATCAACTCAAGAGATCACACTGATTGGCTGACCCAGACCATCTAGGGCTATGCAAATACAATGATGTGCCTATAAACATGAAAGTGCCTAATGAAGCCTTTCCTAACTGTATCCCCATTGTTAAGTGACATGGCCATATATACATGAAAGTCTTCTATGTGTATATATGAAATAGATGCATACATACACACATGTATGTTGTATAAGGGGCAATTCATAAAGAGCCTTATTGCTAATACACAACATGTCAAGTATTCTTTCCCTTTATGAGAAGGACTTCTCTCTATAACAGCTCACCATTTTAGGGACTGAGGCCCAATTCCTCACATTATTAACTACATCAGAGACTATCTCAAAAAGAAAATTCATAACACAGAAGCTCTTAGAAAGAGATGGTCCTCTCACGAAACAATGCTTATACTCAACATATACTCAACAGTTACTCATGTATTTTGTTTTTGAAGTGAGGCCTTTCATACTTTTTCAAGAATTTTTAACATGTTTGGTAATAGTCCTTAAATGGTTGATATCGGCATTCTTTGTGCATCCACTGTCCATGACTTAGTGGCAACTATTTGCAATACAAGTAAAAAAGTTGACTCTAATTTGATTTTCATTCTACTCACTACTCTTCTGGTTGCTATCTTGGATTAGAGGGATGAATTAAAGTTCTCAGGCTTGTCTCCTTTCAGAAATCTCTGATATGGAGTAAGGGACGAGCCATAGATAAAAGGTGCCCCATACTCTTTCCACTTATACAGCCTTTCCTTAAGGTGGACTTTTTTGTGTCTACAAAGGTTTGACCTATAACTGTAGGCTTTCCCACACTCCATGCACTTGTAGAGCTTCTCCCCAGTATGGATTCGCTCGTGTTCAGTTAGGAATGAATACTGGCTGAAGGCCTTTCCACACTGATTACACTGATAGGGTTTCTCTCCGGTATGGATCCTCTGATGCCGATAAAGGTTTGATTTACAGCCAAAGGCTTTCCCACATTCTTCACATGTGTAAAGTTTCTCTCCAGTATGAATCTTTCGATGTTCATTGAAGGAAGAATACTGGTTGAAGGTCTTCCCACATTCATTGCACTGATATGGTTTCTGTCCAGTATGAATTCTCTGGTGTTCAATAAGGGTAGACACACGTGTAAAGGTTCTCCCACACTGCAAGCACTGGCAAAGCTGCTCTCCAGTATGGAGTCTCTGATGTTCAGCTAGGGATGGAAACTGACTGTAGCCTTTCCCACACTCAGCACATTTATAAGGTTTCTCTCCTGTGTGGATTCTCTGATGTCTATGGAGCTTTGCTCTGCAGTTGAAGGCCTTGTCACACTCAGCACATTTATAGAGCTTTTCCCCAGTGTGAATCCTCTGGTGCACAGTGAGGGTTGAACACTGGCTGAAGGCCTTCCCGCATTCCCGGCAGCGGTAAGGTTTCTCTCCAGTGTGCACCCTCAGGTGTTTAATGAGTGTGGAGCTGCTGCCGAATGCTTTCTCACACTCACTACATTTGTACGGCTTCTCCCCTGTGTGGGTTCTCTGGTGAGCCAGGAGGGAAGATCTATGGCTGAAGCTTTTCCCACATTCACTGCATTTGTAAGGTTTCTCCCCAGTGTGAATCCTCTTGTGCTCTAGAAGATGAAGACTTTGGCTAAAACCCTTCCCACATTCACTGCAGACATAAGGTTTTTGTCCTGGGTAAATCTGAAAGCTTCTCATTAAATCAAAATCCTGTGATAAATCTTTCTCTGAAGTGTGATACATAGCAGGGGCCCTTTCTATGGGATCACCCTCTTGTGAGACAAGCGCTTTACTGATGAACAAGGGTTTCCCCAGCTCAGGGCCTGCAAGAGTTCCATCTTCACTGGTGGTTTCCTTGGGTGATGCTGACCCTGGCTCATGAGCTTCCTTTGCTTGCTCCTGTGCTGTATCTTGGCTCTCAGATTTCACAAGCTCTCCAAAGCTGATTTTCCAGTAAACACACTTAGTGGACCCATTCTTCATCAGCCTACGAGGCGTTTCTTCAGTAAAAACATCTTGTTTGGGGGGCAATGTTTCTTTTTCTGGCAAAATCTGGAAATCTGAAAAGAATAGGAAGAATTAATTCTTCCTTTGCTAGAAGAGAGACATGGATGCATCAGAAAGCCAACAAGACAGGCAGTAACACATAGAAAAGAGGATTGGTGCAGCCTGATCCCAAACATGGACTTGAGTCTGGAGGGAGAGCAGGATGATCAGAGGTAAATGGGCTCAAGAGTAGGGTATGGAGATAAACTAGACAAAGCAGCGCTGAAGATGAGGAGACTGCAGTTCTAGAGAAAAAGAATTCCAGACAGGGAAGGGCAAAGCAGACCACTTAAGGACCTATAGAACGTTGTGAAGTGACAAGCTGAGGCTAAGCACTGTGTATCCCTCAGTTCCTCAGCCGCTCCCTTCACTCCTGCTACCCCCACTGCATTTTCCCTCTTGGTCCTCTGAACCCCACAGTCATAAGTGTAAAGTATTTAGATTGCTTTTCTTAAAATTGGGACTTCACTTCTACTATAATTTCATCACAGCCTGTGAAAGGTGAAAATGGTCTGTCAAAAAGATGATGTTTGCGTATTAAATATTACAACAGCCCCAAACACAACTGTGTTTGATCTAAGTTCAACACATCAATCACAATGAAAACTACAGAACAGGCCAGCCAAGTGCAGCACTCTCTCCTCAGACTGAAAGAATAACATGCTTTCTTGCTATCTCTCATCCCTTTCCACCTTTCTGTTAGGCAAGAGGAGAAATGACTTATTCATTTCTTCTGTAAGCTGGCACCAGAAGACTGCATTCTCTTTGTAGGAATCTTATGAAAATCTGTAAGTTTGTGAAGTTAATTTGTCCTAAAGGTCTGAGTATCCCTAACCTCGAGTTTAGCTCTAACTCTATGTAAAAAAATTTAGTTTGAGTTCATGTTAAGAAACACTGAGCTTTCTTTACTCAATCCATAACTGAAAATGGATTGACATTGCACGACATACTCAGGTAGACTCCTAAGCCGCCATTTCCCAGTGGCTCACTCACCTAGGCATGTGTCTTCAGGGGCCTCTCTTTCCATGCAGGGATCTTGCCCTTTTTGCAGCTTGCCAATCACAGGAGGGATTGAAGCCTGGAAGCCTGCTCATGGGAAAGAGAACGGAGTTGGGATGAGTGGCCTGAAGAGAAATTCCAGAGCCACTCCATAAACCACTCACCTGACCTAGAAAGCGGAGAAGCTCAGTCTTACGAGGTGGGACACACAGTTTAATCACTTCCCAGGGGACACTGGAGATTTAGGGCATATGGCAAGAAGCAAGGACCAACTCAAAATTCATGCACAGTCCTAGAAATGAACTTCTCCACAACAGGGTATTCCTATATGGTTTTTAACATCTAAATGTCTTCTATGAATTTCAGATTCTGAACTGGGACTTAGTCATTGGCCTGAGGCAGAAAACAGATTGAGAGTAGGTTGTAAGGAAGGGCAAAGAAAGACAGGAACTCAAGATGTCAGATAAAAAGTGTATGTTCAACTCCACAGAGATTTGACTTTTTTTCTGTAGCATAATGGAATGGAAAACAGAGGACTCTGAACCCAAAGGAGCAGCTTCAAGATTTTTTTTTTTTTTTTGGTTTTGGTTTTTTGAGACAGGGTTTCTCTGTGTAGCCCTGGCTGTCCTGGAACTCACTCTGTAGACCAGGCTAGCCTCGAACTCAGAAATCCGCCTGCCTCTGCCTCCCAAGTGCTGGATTAAAGGCGTGTGCCACCACCGCCCGGCTCAAGATATTTTCTACTACACTGTTCATTAGAGGAAAAAACCTTTCCTGGCAAGGCCAGGTGGTGGGTAGGGATCACCTGCTTCCATGGCAGAATCTCAACCCCAGGGAGTTCTTACCCAATGAGGCCAGGTTGCTGTAGTTCTCCAGCATCACCTCACGGTACAGGCTTCTCTGAGCAGGGTCCAGGTGCAACCACTCATCCTGGCTGAAGGACACGGCCACATCCCTGAACGTCACAGGCTCCTGGAACAGCAAACCCATTCCTGCTTACCCCAGACCACCATCTTCATCATCTGGATTAAGGTGACACTGGGTATATACCAAGAAATTAAAACTATCTCAGAATACTATGTACTTTGAATCATCTAGTTATGTAATTTTGTGAAAATAGTTATTAACTATTTAAGTAAACAAGTATTTACTGAGAACCCACTGGAATCAAAGCTGTGGGGATTTGGGCATTAAAATCCTTGACAGGAGGATATAAAATCCAAACCTAGAGGTGCTGGAGAGATGGCTCAGCAGTTAAGAGCACTGACTGCTCTCTCAGAGGTTCTGAGTTCAATTCCCAGCAACCACATGGTGGTTCACAGCCATCTGTAATGGGATCTGATGCCCTCTTCTGGTGTGTCTGAAGACAGCTACAGTGTACTCATATACATAAAATAAATAAATAATTTTTAAAAATCCAAACCTAGAATTTTAAAGTGTTCTAAGCAAGCATAGCCTTCTCTCACTCAAAGTCTAGGTAAAAGGAAAAAAATATAAATCAGGACACATGTAGAGCAGTGTAGGAAAGCTGAGGAAAACACCAACCAAACCGAAAGAAATCCATGGACAGAAAAAGTAATTATGGTTTATTAAGTATGTTAGGGATAGTGGTAAGAACTCTGCATGTACTATCTTCTTTAAATCTTATGAAAACCCTCTAGGGAGGAGGCTATAGTTAAAGCATTTTACAGATGAAAAACTAGGTCTAGAACAGTTAAATGACCTAGGTCAGCAGTTGATTCAGTAGGTAAAGGCACTTGCTGCCAAGCCTTGCCAACCTGAGTTTGATCCGTCCTGAGCACATGGTAGAAGAAAGCCAACTCCAAGTTGTCCTCTGACCTCCACACTTGTATTGTGATTCATACACACACAATAAAAAAAGTAAATAAAGAAGTTAAGTAACCTTCCCGAGAGACTACTGGGAGAAAGTGGTATTGAGTTCAAGTAAACACACTTCTGAGCTACTACAGATGGGTTTCTATTCAATATGAAAGTCAAAAGAACCACAGAATTTGCAAAACTATGTATGTGCCAAAGAGTCATTAATAAAGTAATTTCAACCTGGCAGTGGTGGTACACGCCTATAATCCCAGCACCTGTGAGGCAGAGGCAGGTGGATCCAGACCAGCCTGGTCTATACAGTGAGTTCTAGAACAGCCAGGACTATACAGAGAAACCCTGTCTCAGGTAGGTAGGTAGGTAGATAGATAGATAGATAGATAGATAGATAGATAGATAGATAGATGATAGATAGATGATAGATAGATGATAGATAGATAGATGATAGATAGATGATAGATAGATAGATAGATGATAGATAGATAGATGATAGATATAGATAGATGATAGATAGATAGATAGATGATAGATAGATAGATGATAGATAGATGATAGATAGATAGATAGATAGATAGATAGATGATAGATAGATAGCAAACAAAGTAATTTCTGCCAAAAGAAACAGCTCCCAAGTATGACAGAGTGCAGAGATTCTACTATAACACAGGAAGGTAGTGAGCTTTGGAACAATACTGTGGGTATTTTATTAGACTCCATCAACACGGGGAAGTCACGTCACTTTAGCCTTGCACATTTACCACTGGAACTGCTTCAAGGAACAATATCAGGACTAGGTAGGGACATTCCCTTGGGTGCTGAATGCAACATTAACTACTTCTAATGAATGGTTCCTGGCACACTGGTTACAGGACCTGTGAACGTGACATGCATAATGAAAGCGACTCTGCAATTCTGTTTACTCTAAGGACTGAGGCAAGAGCAGACTATGTAGATGAACGTGCAGGTAGAGCTGTGGTGACGACGGTCCTTACTAGAAGACTCAGCTGTGAGAGAAGCCCATGTGATCACAGAAGCTGTGACATAACGAACTGCTAGGCAGTGAAAAGGATTTTCCCTCCTGGTATCTAAAGAACCACCCCCGTGGACAGCTTAACAATAAAACAGTGTAAGACTTCTGACTTCCAGAACTGTGAGACAAGCGATTTGTGCTGTTTTAAACACGGAATCTGTGGTAAATCGCTGCACAGGAAAAAAATCAACATAGAGGTGTATAGTGGGAAATCTTCCCACTGCACTTGTATAAAGCTCAGCGATTGGGCTGTCTGAGAGGAAGGTGGAATGAGGAGTCAGAAGGAGAAGGAAGAGGAGAGGAAGAGGAGGAGCAAGGAGGAGCGAGGGAGGAGAGATATAGGGGCCATGGCACACCACACATGTATCGAGAGCAGTCCTGGGTAACAACTTCTATCACAAGGTTAGATATTGGGACACACCTCTAATTGTGTGGGCATCTTGTTATTGAGCATTACCAAACATATAAAGCCTTTGGATAATCTTTAAACATTAGAGTCTCATTTCTACCAGGTACTGTGTGGATGGTGGGATGGTCTGGGCTCAGCCCAACATTGTGGAGACCCCATCGTGGGAGATTGGCACATCTCCCATGACGGCATCCTATGGGTGCCAGGGCTGGTGTTTCTAGCTGTGGTGCACCTCTGGACGAGGAACATGGCAGCAGAGCTAAGCAGAACCACCACTCTATTCATAATATCAACCTCAACAGAAGTGAAAATTTAGGGATAATTAATGTACGTATCTATTATAAGTCAATGGATATGCAAATGATAATACACGTGTTACTTGAAATGTGTCAGCCATCAAACAAAAATGAGGTAAATCTGTACCCCTGGCACCAGACTTTATCTTAATATACAACTGATTCATATGAAAAGGAAAGCTATAAAACAATCTTTTGAAAAGTTTTATACATGTATATACCTATGTAAGATATACACAAAACACTTCCCTAATTATGCTTTGGTGTTTGTGGATGGGGGGAAAGTAATCTTTCATTAATTTCTTAACATCTTCAAAATTTTTCTATGTTTGTTCCTTTCTTTCAAATTTGTTTCCAGTGCTGGAGATGAAACCCAGGGCTTCTGTCATGTTAAACACATGTTCTACCCATGAACTACATACTCAGGCCCTGAGTTATTTCAGGTTACCACTTAGGATAAAGAGAGTTCCGTATCAGAGCACTTGCCTGGTAAACATGAGGCCCTAGGATCAGCCCCCAGTAACCACAAAAACAGTCAGAATCCAACTAAATTTCTAAATCAACTTCTATATTATACCTTGAAGGTCTGGATGTGAGCTGTCTTCACACACTCATGTGTCTAAACACTCACTTGGTGCCCAGCCGAGAGACTGTATGCTTTTGGAGCTGTGGTCTAGTCAGCATAAATGGGTCACTGGGGTAATATCCTGGAGGCGATATCATTTCTGATTCAGTTAGAGCTTTCGGCTTCTTGACCTATCCAGATGTGAACAAGCTGTAGTGAACATTACCACTGTCCTAGTCCAATCTGTTCCAGTGTTCCTTTTCCTGCCATGATGGACTGTAGTTCCTAAAACCATGAGCCAATAAATTCTTCCTCTTTTAAGTTGCTTCTGTCAAATATTTTGTCCTAACAACAAGAAGAGCAGCTAATACACACTTTGAATTATAACCAGTTTCTAGGAATACATCCTTATTTCTTCTCTACAGCAAACATACTCTTTCACAGAATACCAGAAAAAACTTACAAGGATACAGGACACTATCAACTCTTCTTTATGCTACAGCTGCTGGATGTTCCCAGTTGGCACAGTTTTTGAGACTGAACAAAGCATACTCCTGTACAGCTTTCATTAAAAGGCAAAGGAGACAGCACAGCAAGACTGAATGAGGATCTTCCTTAAGAATACACCAGGCTTCCCTCCAGTATCCTATCTCTGGATCTGTGTACAGGATCTTGGTTTGGGGAGCCCTCTAAAGAGGCCCTCATACTTACAGTTACCTTTCTAGTGCTCTAGCCTGAATGCCCAGCCAGCACAATTTCCTTCTTAGCTACCATAACATCTTCAAGTATCTCTTGTTTTGCTGGCAACAAACAAGATGAATCCCCTTCTGTCTAGGAATGCCTCTGTTTTGCCTCCATTCTTGAAGACTGTCTTCACTGGATACAGACTAAGTGATAGTTTCTTTCCACATATGAAACACCATTTGACTTTTTCTGAACTCTGTTGATTCTGATGAAAAGCCAATGGTTATCATTTCTGGGTAATATACTTTGGTCTGTTTTCAAATTTTTGATTTTTTTGTAATTTGTCTATGACTTTTCAGCTCAATATGATGAACAGCAGCCATGAGAGGCCATCACCACAAATCACGGCTACTCTAAGTGAGATGTGCTGTGTATATAAATGCTTAGTAGACTGGTTTACACACGCATATACACACATACCTGTAAACATAAATACACACATGCAGTTGCACACATACACACTCAGTATCTCCATAATTTGAATATACTGTATTAAACAAAACATTAAGTTACTTGCTACTGTGTACTTTAACACTGTTACTAGAAAGCTTTAGACACATGAACTACATGCATGGTTCACACATTACATGACAGTGACATGTGACTCTTATGAAAACCTCTTTCTCACAAAACTCTGCCTCAATACATTCAACTGCACATTACATTTCACTCCTCAGATTCTGTAAATTATGTAACCACATCCCTATGGATGAAAATGTATGTCTTTATTTTTCACTTGTATATATGCTATATGCATATGCATGTATTTCTACATGTGTGTGTGCATGTGTGTGGAGGCCGGAGACAGGTGGTGGGTCTCGTGCTCTATTTTTTTCTACCTTATTTTTTGAGATAGAACCTCTTAACTGAACCTGGAAATGGCTCCTTGGTGGTCTTTTGGGGTTCACAAACGGTTCCTAGCACAAGAAGAGACCACTGAGGATGAATCATCCTGCTCGGCTGGCTTTAGACTCCCATTTCTCATTCCTCAGGCAACACTACAAAGGTAAACATCAGCTCTGCCACTCCTCAGGATTTAAATTACTCAATGAAAAAGGGGGAAAATACTCTGACTTTACTAAGACTCGTTAACAGAGTTCCTTCTTCTGGTGAAGAGAACAGATGCTTTACCTCTAGCTCTGGAGGGAGACCTGACAAGTCTAAGCTAGCCTGAAGCTAGCTAAGTAGCTTTACAAACTACTGTGTCCTTCCTTTAAAAGTTAATCCAGGAGCTGGGGAGATGGTTCAGCACTGGCTGCACTTTCACAGGATCCAGTTTCAATTCCCAGTATATAGTATCTCACAACCATATATAACGCCAGCTCCAGGGATATGGCAAACTCTTCTGGCCTCCACGGGCATCTGGCACACACGGTGCACAGACATACATGCAGGCAAAGAATCCAAACACATAAAATAGAAATAATTTTTCAAAAAAAATTTAAAGAGTTAATTAAGCTGGGCCTGTCAATCACCTGACCAGAGTTTGCCTCTATCCACCTTCTCACCCCCAAAAGCTGATTCACTTGAAGACAGACATGCTAAAGACTAATTATCTCTTAATGAAATAATGTACTCAGCCTTCCCAGAAGCCTTTGGGCAGTGTCTTGTAGGTTCCCGTCCACCTTGGAGCTTGCCCAATTTTCAGAGTTATTCCGAAAACTCTAACTTTTCCTTTTAATTTTTTTTTTTCCTTTTTGTCCAAAATCTTAAACATGCTTTCCTTGGCATTCTGGGGTTTCTCACTCATTCTCTGAAGCTGCCTCCCCCAGCACACAACTGTTTGCTGTAGAGAGACTATCATATGTCTGTATGGATGTAGTATCTGTCAATAATAAGTCTGATGGCCTTTGGCTTAGGCAGGAAATAGGAAGTGTGACATCCGGGAGGAGAGAGAATTCTGGGACAGGGCCCAGCAAGAGATCCACTCGGGAAGATGTGAGGAGGTGGATACATGGCCCCTGAGCACAGGTAACCAGCCAGGCGGCAGAGTGTAGGTTAAAATGACTGGGTTACTTTAGTTATGATCTAGTCAGAGAAGAGCCTAGCTATTTGGCCAAGGAATCTGTAAATATATGTTGAGTCTCAGTCTTATTTCTGAGAGCACTGGGCTGAGAGAAAGAAGGAGACCTACAGTTCGCCTATCATGCGGCTTGCTGATCTCCACTGCTGAACCTGCCTTTCCTGGACCCTATCTCGGTCCTCCTGGCTGCTGCCAACACTTACAGCTTGCCTGCCCTGTTATTTTTCTCAAACTTGAATAACATTTTCTTCAAGCTTCCTTCTGTGTACATTTTTTGATTCTTTTACTACTGAAATTAAGAACCCAAAAGAAAGGACCAAGTTTCCCTGGCAAATGAAGGACACAGAAGACATTTTAAATTATGTCTTATGTCTATATGGATATATCGATAATAAATTTTTATGGACACATAATAATTTAATTATAATAATTAATAAATTTGTATGGATGTATCGATAATAAATCTAATGGCCTCTGGCTTAGGAAATAGGAAGTGGGACAAGAGGGAGAAGAGATAATTCTGGGATGGAGCCAGAGGAGAGAGCCAATGGTAGAGAGACCCTCATACCTCTCTCTTTGGCTAACAAAATGGGGTAGATACTCCATCTAAAGGATTCCCCATTTAAAAAATAAAGCACCTGGGATGTTTTATGAGACGGTCATTATAGGCTATCATCTGTTCTGGACCTGGCAGAATCCTTTGATAAGTGTAAGGAGGGAGGCTTTTGTATCTTTTCCTTGCAGGTCAGCTTCAACTTGGAGTTTGCATACCCCTATTAAATGGTAATTTTGCAAGGGAGAAAAGTGACAGGGGCAAAAAATGGAAACATATCCACATCTGAGTCAGAAAGCATTTGCACAAAGACAAGCTTCACTTACTGTGCCTCGGGCAGACAGCAAATCCACAGCCATTTCCCTTCTTAGTTTTCCTGCCAAAGGAGAGCTGAGTGCTGACCAAGTATGTCTGGAATGGAAAAAAGGTGTAGTAAGGAATTCTGGTACAAAGGGAAGGCTTAGAGCCAGGAGGGTAAAGCCACCCACAAAGGGGGTCTGGAGAGGTAGCTCGGTGATTAAAAGCCACAGAGAAATTTGACTATCAGCACCCACATTGGGCTATCCACAGCTACTTGTAACTCCAAGAGATCCAACATCCTCTCTGACCTCCTTAGGAACTATGGCGCAGACACAAACATACACACATAAGAATAAAGTTTTAAAACCCACCCATAATGGCACCAAATGATAAGAACGCTGACCAAGCCAACCTGTCAAAACTATACCCCTTCTGTACATTAATCACACTTCTACTTTCTTACACTGATCCCTCCACAACCATCTACAGGCCTGTTAGCACCTTGTACAAAAATCGTGGCAATGTCAAAAGACTGGATATGACTGATTTAAAATACAATGTATCCAAGTTCTCTGCAAATGCTGTGTCTGTCTACCTCAAGAACTTGAGTGTTAGCTGTTTGGGAATTCTTGGAACCAGTCCTCTGCAGTAGAGGTGGGGCTGTGCTGTCGACGTGGCTGGGGTGGACAGCCAAGGGGTTCACAGCCTGCCCAAAGTGACAAGACATAGCAAGCAGTACAGATGGCAAGGAAATTCTGCTTCCAGTCCAAGGCTCTGATCAAGACTCAGCAAATGCTCCGGCCACACTGTGCCTTGGTTTCTTCATTTGCACCATAGGCACAATGAAGGACCAAGGGGCCTGTAACTTGGTACTAGATGCGCTAATTCACTAAGTTAGACTAGACTGCTAGGTATCGGCTGTTGATTTTAAGATCTGCATCGCTAAGATGCTACAGAAGATGCACAGGCCACCGGCTCCGCAGTCTGGGCCCAGGCGCACTCCGTGGCGGGCCGAGCCTGCTGAAGGGTCCCCGAGCCAGAGGCCGCAAAGCCAGGCCGCGCCGGGCCCGCCGGGAAGCCCACCGCCCGCTAAGCCCCGCCCGCCCCCTTTGCTCCACTCACGGACGCCGGTGCTCGCTCCTGCTGCTCTCAGCACGACCAGTCTCGAGGATGTCGGTCCCAGACGCGCTCTCCCGGCACAGTCAGGATCACCTCGGCCAGGAGCCCCCCAAAACGCCGCGAGCAGCCCCGCCACCGGGAGAAGCCCCAGAGAACTACTACTCCCGGCATGCCTCAGATTCTTTCTGACTACACCTCCCAGAAGGCATCGGGACTAGGCGAGCTCTGAAAGTGAGTCCAGTTGTAGTGCATTGCAAACCCAGCAAACCTGTCCCGGCTCTTAGTCCTCAGACTTGTTTGCTATGAGGGTGAAGGGATGTGACAGGACAAAACTGGAATTTAGGGTTTAGTAGCGAGGTACCTATAGATACCAGGCCGGCCTGACTGACTATATATGGTGTTGCAGTACAGCCAGGACTATATAGCGAGACAAAACCCAAAAACAAACAAAAAAAATCCAAAAACCAAACAAATAAACAAAAAAACACTCTAGGAGAATCTGGTGTAGCCCCCATCACTAATCATGGGAATTTAAATTATTTTACCGTGTACACAAAAAACAATGTGACATGAGCCTTGATGTGCAGCCCAGGATGGCTTCAGAAAGCAGGAGGATTAAAAAATAAAAGTAATTGATTGAATGCCTTTGGATTTTTTTTTTTTTAATCCAGCTAGCTGCTGAATCCTAAGATCAATTGCCATTTGGTTAGAACAGTAATGAACCTTCAGAGATCCTGGCTATCCCTAACCCCTGGGGGGAGGGGGGAGGGGAGTTTCTTGTTGTTTTGTTCTTTTTGTTTGTTTGTTTAAAAGAAATACATAACCTTATCTTTCTGATCTGGAAAAATCAGCCTGAAGAACAACAAAAACTCAGCAGTGAAGGTGTTTAAATAGCCCCCATGGCTGACCTTAGGCTCTCTCAGAAGTCATAGTCTGTCAAGTGAAAATCCCAGTTCCAGGTCTGTGTTCTCTCTCTCAGTATCACTCACCATAGAGGCCCCTATAGCCTCATATTCTACAAAAGCAATTTTGTCTGTGTTTTTGCTGTTGGCGTTTGTTTCCAGAACTAAATGGAAGCCCCTGTTGCTGGGGGTTATCACATACTTTAGTTGTAGAATGTGGAGCATGGAGAAATCGGGTTTGGCCTGAGCTGGAAGATACCTCCATGCTAGCTCACTTACAAGTGCTCAAAAGCGCTGTGCAGGCTCCTAGGGTAGAGCCGAGGCCAAGTCTTGTTCAGCTATGAACACAGTATGGGTACAGCCAGGAGGTTCCATTTTCATTTAAAGCCTGCTCCACAGGAGAAAACTTATATTTTCTAGGGCAAAACTTGTGGCTGGGAAGATCCTAGTCCCCAGTAGGGGAAACTACTGCTATTTTTTTTAATAGGTATTACATACTTTCAAAACACTTGTGATTATCGGAATAGATTACCATGGTTATTAACACTGGTTGTGGGAGAAAACTTTTTTAAGTGTGTGCATGCTCACCTGCCCATGAAGGCCAAAAGCCGTGGGTTCCCAGGAGCTGAAGTTACAGGGAGTTAGGAATCACCCAACATGAGTGCTGGGAATTGAACTAGGGCCTTTTGCAAGAGTAGTACTATATCCTGACTTTTGGCTACTTTGTACATTCTTTTTTCTTCCACCTTCTCCACCTTTATCCCTTCCAAACCCCCAACACTAGGTAGGAGAGAAAAGGCTAGAGGGGAAAAGGGGTGTGGCTATCATTAGACTACTTCCTGCTGATGAGGAGCTTTGAGTTTCTTAGGGCAACTTTGATCTTTGTAGTCAGGATATCACCAACCAGAAACCAGCAACAGCAACTAGCAGGAGGGCATGAGCTGCCACAACCCTCTCAGGGGCTCTTGCATTTATATACCCTCTCAAGAGTCCCCAGAATTCTGACTGTCATACACTGGCAGAAACTATCTGCTGCTGCAAAATCATGCCCCTGCCAGAGCATGAGGCAAATCACAGTCTGCTGCTGTGGACTATCTGAAGCAGCCCCATATCCCACGCCTGGGATTCAAACAAAAGAATATTCCCAAAACATTTCTATATTTTAAAAGAAACCAAAATTCTCACTACATAGTAAACTGTTTTAACCATGGGATTGCAATCTCCCCTGACCTGGGAAGCACCCCTCCCCAGGAGGAGGTAGCTGTTGTGGGTCACAGTTGGTCTTGGTACCAAGAATACAGACTGTTGCTGTGGCATACTGACCCAGTGCTCAGCCATGAATGGAAGAAAACAATCAGACATCTATATTACTCTAAGGCACAGGGAATGTTGCAGAAGAGGAAGAATGGAGGGGGTGGTGTTCTATGCTTTGAATTTACCTTTAATCAAAACAGGAAAAAGGTGACTCACAAGACTCAAGAAGCTCTAAATATTTCACAGGCTTAAAAAGCTGACTCTAGAAGTCTATATATAAACAGTGCACAAGTGCTACAGGGAGCATAATGGTGCACTGTGACATAATTTCTCATTTCTAATGAACTCTCTCTCTCTCTCTGTGTGTGTGTGTGTGTGTGTGTGTAAATAAAATTTCAAAAGCATTTGTCTGAGGAATCTTTACCTCACAATTTAATACAGCAAAGGTAATTACTCTCTGAGAAAAACAAGTGGAGACACCATGCATTTTGTGCCTTAAAGTGCTTTCAGGTCTGAACCAGAGGTGGGAAATTGTGGGAAGAGAATTCGAGGAATAATACACCTACATACTCAGGGTGCTTTTCTTCTCAGCTTAGTGAGACTGTTGGGCTGACCTTCCTCAAATTGTCTTAAAGTTTGTCTCTGTATTTTTAATTGTCAGTTCTGTACAGGCAGACAACTAAGTGCTGGTAGGATTTTGGTATTGTCATTTTTATGCCCATCACTGGATTTTCTACGTTGTAAATGTTCACCCTTCTTCACCAGTCTAAAGCAACCTAAGAGATGTATCGGGGTTGTCATGAGGTGGATTGGTTGTGATAAAGATGTATTGGCCAAGAGCTGGGGCATGAAGCATGACGGCAGACCTTCCCGACAGCGAGAGTAACACAGGTGAGGCAAGAAGGGAGGGATTCGGAAGTGGACAGAGACTGGAGAGAGATGGGGGGGTAAATAACTAGCGCTGTGGCTGTTCTCAAGCTAGTATAATTGGGTTAAGTTTAAACTGCAGCTGGGAGACTGCCTCACAAAAGGCCTAAGCTTTAAATTATGCTGGAAGTCTTCATGTTGCTGGCAGGACCAAGAAAATCCAGCAATAGAGAAAGGAAAAATGAACCAAAATTTTTAACAATCAACAAGAACTTGTTGCCAGAGTATTAAAAAGCAAACTTTAGTGACCATGAGGCAGCTGTGAGTTACCTATGTAGACTTCTTTTCTCATTTTTTTTAAATTCAGCTATTTTGCATTCACATTCAAAGGCACTGTCCAACGTAGATCCTAGACTGGACTGAAGTATGCACTTTTACCTAAATCAGCAGGTCCCCAGTGATGTTTAAAAAAAGCTGGTGGCTATTAAGTCTGCATCACTAGAAAGAAAATATTAATCCTTGAATCTCAGTGTCAACTCCGCTGTGCCAGTAAAACTTCAGAACATGTGGAAAAGTTTGTATTTATGTTTTCCAAACACTCACAGGTTTATACTGTATAAATGTCTGATGCCTGATGTTTGCTGAAATCTAACTTCATGCTCACCCCCAACTAACTACCACACATCACTCTCCAGATGAATTCTGTTACAGTCATTATGGAATGTCTCAAGGCAGATTTACCACATGCATTTTACTTATATGGTTTTTCTCAATAATGTGTCTTCTGGTGGTTGGCAAGAGATGAGCTCTGACTGAATGCTTTCCCGCATGCTTTGCATTTATAAGGCCTTTCTCCTGTATGAATCCTCGTATGTGTCATAAGTGACGAACTCTGTCTGAAGGCTTTCCCACAAACTTTACAGTTAAACGGTTTCTCTCCAGTGTGAATTCTCTGATGCTGAATAAGGGCTGAGCTTTGGTTGAAGGCTTTTTCACAGTCATTGCATTTATAAGGTTTCTCACCAGTGTGGATTTTTCTATGAGTATTGACTGCAGAGTGGGAACTAAAAGCTTTCCCACATTCTTTACAGTGATAAGGTTTCTCTCCTGTGTGGATTCTGTGGTGGATGTTAAGCCGTGAGATCCAGGAAAAGGCCTTCCCGCATTCGTCGCACTTGTATGGCTTTTCTCCAGTGTGGATTCTCTGATGTTGGATAAGCGCTGAGCTTTGGCTGAAGGTCTTGCCACATTCCTTGCATGCGTATGGCTTCTCTCCAGTGTGAATCCGCTGATGTATAATCAAGGCTGAGTAGTAACTGAACACTTTGCCACACATGTTACAGTGAAAGGGCTTCTCTCCGGTATGAATGCGGTGGTGTCTGCTCAGCCGTGATATTGATGTAAAGGCTTTCCCACACTGGCTACATTCGTATGGTTTCTCCCCAGTGTGAATTCTATGATGCTGAATGAGAGATGAGCACTGGCTAAAGGCTCTCCCACACTCGTTACACTTGTAAGGCTTTTCTCCAGTGTGGATCCGTTGGTGATTATTAAGGGATGAGCTGCCTTTGAAGGTCTTGCCACATTCCTTACATTTATAGGGTCTCTCTCCAGTGTGCATCCTCTGATGCCCGATGAGAGAGGTGGTGAAGCTGAAGGCCTTCCCACATTCACTACAGATGTATGGCTTTTCTCCAGTATGGACTCTCAGGTGCTGTGTCAGGGACGAGCTTTGGCTGAAAGCCTTCCAACATTCCTTACATTTGTAGAGCTTCTCTCCAGTATGAATCCTCTGATGTTTGCTCAGGGAAGAACTGTGGAGAAAGACTTTTCCACAGATGTTACATTTATAAAACTTGCGCACTGTGTTGAATCCCAGTTGTTTGAATAGAACTGAGTACTGGTGGGGGTGGGGCTTTCTTCCCCTGGAGACAACTCCAGGTTTCCTAGGAAATGGAGGCTTTATACCAGGATTTCTCACAAGTTCGATCCCTGGAAAGCCCCTCTCTTGTATATATTCTCTTCTAACAGAAAGCAGCATTTTGCTGAAAGGTTTTTTCTTATTGCCTGGTTGCTCCACTAACTGTTCCTTATTCACACACGTTTTTCCCAAAATGAAGTCAAACAAGCCATCCACTCTCTGTTTTTTCAAGACTTCCTTATTTTCTTCTTTGGAAACTATGGGTTCAAACAAGCTCTTCCATCCTAAATTAAACAAAATGTAAGCAACTCTTGCACAGAGAATAAAAGAAAATGATATAAAACTACCTGACACAGTTAGCAAATTCATATGACACAGCTAACAAATCCAAACTCAAAATTTTAGGAAAAGTTAGGACAAAGACAAAAAATAGATGAGGGTAAAAATGCCTGAAGGGAAATGTCTAAAGAAACATGTGTGTGTTTCTGTGTGTGTGTATGTGCCTATGTCTCTCTGGGTGTATGCATGTGTCTGTATCTGTGCGCGACTGTGTGTCTCTGTGTATGTGTGTGTGCACCCGTGTGTCTATGTGTGTGTGTCTGTGTATATGTGCCTAAGTCTCTGTGTGTGTGTGTGTGTGTCTGTGTGTCTGTGTGTCTCTGTGTATGTGTGTACGTGCCTATGTGTCTGTGTGTGTGTGAAGGTGGGCTGAGGATCTCAGATGACAGCTCTAACAGTAGGAAGGGGTGCCAATCTTGATTTAGCAACAAAGCTTCAGGTATTTCTGAGCACAGCTTATGTTACTGTTCAATTTCATCACCCAGGTCAGAGGTCAGTATACTCAGGTAAATCCCAAAAGAAAGCTGCAGGGAGGAAGAGGAGGAAGGGAGGAGGAAGAGGAGGAAGAAGGAAAAAGGGAGGAGGAACCCCTGCCCCAAGAACTCTGTGAAACAGTGTCAGTCTCAACAGTGCCACTCTGGCCCTTGTCAGAGTGCTAATGTAATGAGCCTTCCCTCAATAGACCATGCAAAGGCCAGTGCTCTGTGAATTACAGGGAATAACCAGGCAAGAGCCAACTGTCCATTCAACAGCCACATAACCAAATTCCCAAAGAGGTAACTATGGCCTTATGAGAAGCATATAAGAACAAACAAAACCAAAGCAACCTGTAGTGGAGGTAACTATACTGATATTTAAACTGAGTGGTAGGAAGATGAAGTTGAAGATAAAATCTAGGGCCCAGCCTGAGTGATGGGGAGCATGCTGCCTTCAACAACTTAGTTCAGTCTTAGACGCCAGTGGCACAAGGAAAGCATCGGCTCCTGGAAGCTGTCCTCAGCTCCCCACTCATGCTGTGGCTCATCCGAAAACTACCACCCTGCACAAAATAAATAAGTTAATGTAAGAAAAAGATAAAATCTAAGTAAGAGCCAGGATAGTAGAGATACACTATAAGAAATGAAATCATTGATTCAAAAGAAATGAATATATTTTATAAAAGAGCTTTCATCCTCTTGATTATAAAAGAAGTTACCAATATAGAAAAACTGAGAAATAGAATCAGACAGAGGGCTTGTTGTCAACACTCCTTGCTCAAAGACAGTAGAGTGGAACCAAGTGTGGACACTACTGATAGGGAAAAAGAAATCTAATGTCAGAATTCTACTGTCAATTCTATGTCTAAAGGAGAGGAGAAAGAACTTCAGATGTGTGTGTGTGTGTCTTAAAAAATTATTGATAGAAAATATCCTCATCAAAACAAAGGAAAATCTAAAGACAGTTCATGAATGGCAACCCAAGATGAAACTGACTCAGAATGCCCAGCTACTGCCAGAACACAGTGAATTCTGGGTAAGCAACTGAGTCCAAGAGAATCTTCCTCTGGTACCAGAAACAAAGATAAAATCCAAAGCAGAACAGGATCTGGGCACTTAGGATACAGCAACCAGAGTCTAACAAACTTAGCTGTACATACCAGGAACCATATATCTGCTATACATGGCTTGCAAATGTCACAGTCAAGAATGGCTTGATGAGTATCTGCAAACCTGCTTAAATTCTATACTGTCACCATTTGGCACATCTACCTTGTCATGTATCTACAATATACATATACTTTTGTTGTTTTTCCTTAACAATGGATATTGAGTTATAGACAAAAAAGTCGAAAGCCCAAGACAGTGCGGTAACACATTATCATGAAAACCTCTTACATTCGAAAAGACTGGACTTTTGTTGGACCTCATAGGCAGAGTTAATTAATACACCTAGAGATCACTTAAGAATTAGGGCTGCTACCCTCCTTATGAGCTTAGCCCGTTTGTTTAGCTTGCCTTTGCAAGAACAATGTAACAGCTGCCCTTATTTCCCTTGGATTTTTCCATGCAACCAACTTTTAAAACCTTTAGCTAATACATAATTTCAATCTAATTCCATGCCCTGGACCCAGAGAGCAATGCATGATGTGGTAGTCACTTGTAGAAAGGAAAAAAATAGGTTGAAAAACAACCTGATACAATAAATATCTGCCATAAAGTCAGTAGTAGCATTTGGGTATCACATGACAGCGCCGGTCTGTTATCTGGGTCAGCTGGGGTTAGTAAAGCTTTCTCCCTTGTAAAACTCTGTTAAAGATTTCTGTAAAATATCCCTCATTCTTTTCCCATATTTCTGTGATGTTCAATAAATACAGAGCTAGAGCCCTGCTGTGGATTTAGTTTATTGTTTTTACTATGTTAACTGGGTTCCTAAATTGCATGGAAATTTGCATATCTGCTTGTGAGATGCTGATGGTCCCTGTCTCCAGCTGGTTCTAGTTTGTAAATGAAGTTGCCAGTGGTCAATGACTGGGCAGGGAGACAGAGGTGGGACTTTGAGGTTCTCTGGCAAGGCACTTGAGGAGGAAGAGACTTGCCACTGCCTGGGAGGAGAAGGTCCCAGCCTGAGAGGTGTATGAGAGACAGAGACACTTCCAAGATGTAAGAGTCGGGGGTCATGGCCCATAAGAGCTACAGGCCTGGGTCCATGGTGGCCAAGATAGAAAATAAGTTTTTGTAAGCAATAAGTCAGGAATATCGGAGGGGAGAGTACATTAGCAGCAGGGAGGTTTGGAAGTGCCCAGCCATTGAGCTGTTCAAGACATATTAAAATAGAAGGGAGTGTGTATGTGTGTGTGTACGAGTGTGTGTGTGTGTGTGTGTGTTTCATTCTTGAATCCAAAACATTTGGGCAGGTAGCAAGGAGCTTGCACGCACCTGCTACTGGGGAGATTAGATCGGATTAACCAGCTACTGCTTCAAAGCCCTTTGTTAGGGACACACACAGGCACAGTGACAGACAAATTCATAAGAGAGCATTCCGGCAGGCACAGATTAGAACAGTAGAAGGATCAAGAATGATAAACATTCAACATACAACAGCACATGCTTTCAAATGACAAGAGGCACTTGACAAAGTACAACTCCTGCTTGGACAATTCACCTCTCCCCCTGAACCCAATGATCAGAAACAAAAAGGAGTCATGTCCTTGCCAGCAACCCCCATGTGCTGACACATCAAAGGAAGTCCCTAGCCTCCTGTCCTCTGCGCATAATCCCCTTAATGTGTCCAGGCATGTAGGAAGTGCCAAGTTCAAGTCCCACTCCCTCTGACACTTACTGAGGTATACACCTTGAAGTATTTCACTTTCCACCATCTGGAAGTCTTCTGCTTGCTCTAACTGAGAGATGACCTTTGGCTTGGAAAACAGAATCCCTGTTCATGAACAGGAAGACATGAGTGGCCATACTGGCAGAGATCCAGTCCAAGTAGACTGTAAGGTAGGGGTACCATGCACAGGAGGAGAAACTTTGTTTAGAAAGCAGCCTAAAACTGGGCTCCTAGAGGATGTCCAGAAGCCTCAGGATCTGAGTCAGGCTCTGGCTTGGTGCTCCTCTTGGTGGGATATCTTAGGGGACCCATAGCAACAGGAAAAACACAAGAGAAGGTACTCTTTGTCAACTCAGCTGTGTTCAGACTTCTCAGAATAGCCAAGGGAAAGAGCAGCCATGACTGAACCCATCCACAGGCCCAACCTAGCCGAACCCTGCACGTGTCCTCCCAGGTGGTGGGTAGGGATCACCTGCTCCCATGGCAGAATCTCAACCCCAGGGAGTTCTTACCCAATGAGGCTAGGTTGCTGTAGTTCTCCAGCATCACCTCACGGTACAGGCTTCTCTGAGCAGGGTCCAGGTGCAACCACTCATCCTGGCTGAAGGACACGGCCACATCCCTGAACGTCACAGGCTCCTGGAACAGCAAACCCATTCCTGCTTACCCCAGACTATGCCCACAGATAGCTTGGCTGAGAAGCAATCCTGTGAGGGTATTGAGTGTATCAAACCAAGCAAGTACTTCTGGACATCACCTTAATTCTCCAGCATAAATTCATGTATACAGTAGGTGACACTGTGCCCTCCGAAAGCGCAAATACAGCATCCTTGTCTTGCATCATGCAGAACTGTGCATGGGGACACGTCTAAATAAACAAAACTTGAACTTATCGGTTCCTGTGCTCTGCTTCTGCATTCATCCTATGTAACCTTTTCTTTCTGTTCCTTTGGATGCAGCCCGGAATCACTTCTAAAGATTAGGAGGAAGTTAGATATGCGTGTGAAGGTAGGGGCTGGTATAGGGACAACGTTCTATTGTTTAAGCTCAGGATATTGGAACCAATGAGCATTAAGGAGACAGGTGATGATGAGACCAGTCCTACAATCAGGTCACGAGACCTCAAGTAGGTTAACATATCTGGGAGGGGTAAGCTTTCCACTAGTCAAAAGGTTTAAGTGGAAAACAATATTAAAAACTGTACTGATACTCCTTGGCCTGATTCTATCTCCTTTGCCTGTACAAGGAAGTGTCTACTCTGATAAAACCTTGCTTGTGGAGGTTCTTTGTATGTCTTGTTGAAATCTTTCTTCTCCATGAGGATGCAAGAACCAGGGGACTAGGTAACAGCCTCTGCTCAATAAGTGAGGGTGAGGGAGGGCAGTTAACTCCTGGGCAATGGATACTAACTGATTCCTGGAGACACTACTTGGAAACTGGCCTGAGGCACAGAAGAAGTGCCTCCCTTCAGGAGTTAGGGCTTCACCTTATAGCAGCTTCTGTTCCCCCTTAGGCTCTAAAGCCCAGAGAAGAGCAGGCAAGGATGGAATAAACCCCCCACCACCACCCTGCAGCCCAAAGGCAGCTCAAAAAAGAAGTGGCCTTCACTCACCTGAACCTGGGCTGGCAGCAACCTCTTGGTCATTTCTCTCCCTCTGTAGCTCCTCCTGAGAAGACACCTGAGACAGAGAAAGAAGCTGTGAGGTCTACTCATCCTGGCTGCTCTCCAGCCCTCACTGGGCCAGACCAGGCTGGGAAACACCTGCTGAGCATCTGCGCAACCCAGCCTCCCCAGGCCAAGGGAACCTGGGCATGAGTACCAAAGCCAGACGTGGGCCACAGGCACATTATGTTAGTGTACCTTTTTGCTAGAGATTATGAATAAAGATGAACCGAATTAAACAGTCACAGCTATCAAGTTCATTAGCAAGGTAAAGCGCACCACTGTGTGCAACTCATGGAGGGTAAGAGAAAAGCCCAAATCTTCCACATATCTGCACTTGGACATGCGAGTGAAAGAAATGACTGCAGAATGCATGTCCTTTTCAGATCCACCAACTAGAAATTAGTCCACTCTTCCTCATGGGCCTTTGCCTCTGGTCAAAAGAATGTCACTTAAATTAACAAGAACACACACACACACACACTCACTCGCTTGAGGAACGGCATCACTAGCCAGAACTCAATTTAAATTTTAGAGAAAAGGGGCAGCTCCTGTAGAGCACAAGATATTAACTCGTCCCGGGCTCCATGCCCAGCATCCTTCTGCTTCTGTCCAACAGTAAAACCTTAGAGCATAGGTATAGGAAAAACCAAAAACCAAAAACCAAAAACCACGGATTGTGGAGTTCACTGTAAGACACTATCCAGTACCGAAGACGGACAGAAATGAGGAAAGTTTCAGCTCCCAAATGGAAAGGCTGCAGGCGATCTGCTCAAGGCTGACTCCCTAACCTGAAGCCGGAGGCTTCCTTGACCGCTGCTCGGGCCGCGGGACCCGGAATCAGGGCCCGAGGCCTGCACCTGCCGCCGAGGCCTGTGCGCACTCCCACCAGGCTTGCAACCCTGCCCTGCAAGCTCCCGGCCACGCCAGCTCTGCCAGAAAGCCCAATACGCTCAATGCCCCGAGCTGGTGCGACTAGGTTCAACTGCGCGTGCGCGCGAGCCACCTGGTTTCCGTTGTGGACTACATTTCCCAGAAAGCACTGCGACACCCCACCCTCCCACCTCGGACCATATGGAGAGGGACTGACCCCTAAAGGCTGAAAGTCTGCTTTTCAGTTGGCAGGAGCTTTCAGGCTTTTTTTGTACAGGCTTCATTCAAAATTACAATGGCAATACTACTAAAGAGCGCAAAGGGAGTGTGCATTAAAAGTGTAGAAGAATAAGGCGCTGGCTGCTTCAGATAGTGAAAGGACTGTCCTCTTTAATTTTTTTAATAGAAAATTATGCTCTTTCTAGGCTACAAAAGATACATAATATACACATTCTTTCATTGCTGGCTCATACTTCAATATTAAGAAAATAAACTGTCATATTAGTTATTACTGCCACGAGCAGCTCAGATTTTCAGGGAAAGCAAAGAGGTAGGAATAAAATTTATTCGTTACTTGAGTTGGAAGTGTATCCCTGTCTTTGTCCACTGTAAAGGTTCTGAAGAATGACAATATGGCCTCAATTAGATCCAAATTATGTTCTCTAGGTAGCAATTAACACAAAGAATTCCTTAAGGAAGTCTCAGGGGATGGGGCACACGACAAGATCTGTGCCTGAAAGGAAGTCAGCAAAAGGCCACACATATCGCAGTGTCCCAGGAGCCAACTTGAAGGACTTCTGCTGAACCGAGGTGGGAGAATTTCATCAGTAGAAGACTCTGCAAAGCTCTGAAAGTCACTAAATGCTGTACGATTCTATCTTGCTTCTATTTCTGTCAAAATGTACCAGAAGGAATGGAATTACCCCCTTCAAAAAAAAAAAACCTCACCAAATCACCCACAGAGAAAGCATTCAACACATGCTAAAACATACCACTTTAGTTTATGGGCTGTTTTGGTACTTTCTGTAGGCTTTTAGTCGATAGTTTTGACAACCTAAAGAAGATCCCCAGATGGCTAAACTTTTAAGTCATGAATGAAGTAGATATTACCAAACTGCTTTTTCAGTGTCCATTTAGATAATCATGTTTTTGCCTTTAATCTGTTAATGTAGTGAATTACAGAAATACATTTCCTAAATCATTACATCCCCCAAGTCGTTAATCCGCTAAAGTACATCTCTGGGTCAAACATGACAGATTTGTCTCTGTCAGTTTGTAACTGTTGGGCTGGCTCTTTCTGTCCCCTCTGCTTCTTGGTTTGGCCTGAACATTAATTTCATTTTTTTATTTTACCTATAATTAATTTCACTATGTGTGTTGTCATTTTCTCCTATTCTGTGATATTTTATTAACAGAGAAATTCCTGTGTAAAAGTTGAGTTTCACGGGTTAGTTTGCTGTTCCCTGGAAGGCTTCACATGTATATTTTCTGTTCTGAGTGAGAGCACTCCCATGTTCTGCAGTACAACCTGTTGTGTTTTATAAAAAGATTAAGAGAGATGGTATATGTTTGGTGGATGTGTAGTCAGATGTGGGGGGAAGGGGTACATCCACGGGCCCATGCTGAGGCATCCCTTCCTCCTAAGGGACCAGTCACATGACAGTATAGTGTAGAATAGAGTTTATTCCGGGCATGGAGAGAGAAGTTGAGAGAGAGAGAGAGAGAGAGAGAGAGAGAGAGAGAGAGAGAGAGAGAGAGAGAGAGGAATGGGAGCATGAGCAAGAGAGACAGGAGAGGGCAAGCAGACCCTTTTATAGTGAGTCAGGCACACCTGGCTGTTGCCAGGTAACTGAGGGGCAGAGCCCAGACTAATGCCAACACAACCTGAGGAA
The DNA here is from genome assembly GCF_004785775.1 of Grammomys surdaster. NCBI lineage: Eukaryota > Metazoa > Chordata > Mammalia > Rodentia > Muridae > Grammomys > Grammomys surdaster. The sequence goes on along the minus strand of NW_021604703.1, from coordinate 5,324,061 downwards.
GGAGAGATGTGTTTGGTGTTCCTTCGTCTTCTTCACCTCACTGGGTCTGCCTGTTCTCTGAAAAATGCTGTGGTCATTTCCATTTCTTTTCTACCCCACAGCGCTGAAATGGAGCCCATGGCCTTGTGCATGCTAGGCAGGCACTCTACTGTGGAGCTAGACTTTTTTTTTAAAGGTCGGGATCTAGTTTTGCATTAATGTCCTGCTTTCAAATCTGCTTATAGCTTAGTGAGTTGTTTTGCTTTTATCCCCTCATACTCTCAGTTTTTCTTTTGAAGTTTCACACACAAATTTTCAGCATGAACACCCTTTGTTGTTTCTTGATGTTGTTACTGTTGTTATTTTGACATTGGTCTTCGTCTGGGCTCCAGCTGCTGTTCTTTCTACCTGCCAGACATCAACACTGCTTTACCTTACTCTTCATTCAGGTTTCTGCTCACGACACCATCCGCCTTGCTGTGTATTCAACTGGATATCCATATGCAAATGATTGATGTTGGACCCAACCTCATACTATACTCAACATGGATCAGAGATCTAAACGTTAGAGCTAGAATCCTAGAACGCTAAACATAAAACACAAGCACATAGGTGATGTCTTAGTTATGGTTTCTATTGCTGTGATAAAACACTGGGACTAAAAGCAATGGGGGGGGGGGCAGGGCAGGGAGGAAAGGTTTGATCTTAGCTTAGAACTCTCTCCACGTTCCATCAGTGAATGAGTCAGAACAGGACGTGAGGCAGGAACTGAAGCAGAGGCCATGAAGAAAGCTGCTTACTGGCTTGATCCTTGTGGCTCGCTCAACCGACTTTCTTATTGACTCCAGCTGCAGCACTCAGAACAGGCCCTGGACACTACCTAGCTAGCGCAGCAGAACTGACCCTGGTGTGGAGGATACAGGTGACCCATCCCCGAGAGCGAAAGCTCAGGAGAGCTGGCCACACCACTCATCTGCTGTGAGGTGCCATGGCTGTGGAGGTGATGCTCTCCTCACTTCCTCACTCTCTGCCACCTGAGGCAGTAGGGAGAGCTGCCCCCAGGGACATCATAGTGGGAGAGCTGGTTCTGCCCCTCACTGGCGGCAGCACTCGAGAGAGTGGATCCTGCACCTCCCCTTGGCTGCACAGTAGCACTGCCACTGGTAGAGGGGGTGTGGGTTGCCCCCCACTCCCTCATCCCTCAGGGTAAGAGCATGGGAGAGGGGCCCTGTCACTTGTCTGGTGTGAGGTGGCGTGGGTGCAGGGATTATGCCCTCCTCCCCCATCTGCAGTGTCTAGGAGAGCTGGCCCTGGATCATGAGAAGGAGAGAGAGCTAGGGGCCCCTCATTAGCTGTAACACTTGAATAAGTGGGCCCTGCACCTCACCTCGGCAATAGGTGGAGCTGGCCCTGATGGTGAAAGCATGGGTAAGCCAGGCCCGAGGGTGTGAGAGCAGGAGAGCTGGCCCAGCTTCTCACAGGCTGCAGCACTTGGGAGAGTGAGCCCTGAGCCTTGACTGGGCAGCTCAGTGGGGCCGACCCTGTAGGAATGGGTGCAGATGAACCATCCCAAAGGTATGAGAGCAAGAGAGCTGACCCTGCTGATGGATGACATGGCAGCATCGACTGGCCTGGCTCGAACAGTGCTGGAGAGTTCACACTGGTAGTGTGGGTAAGGGAAAACTGGCAGGCTGACCAGCTCAGCTATCACTCAGGCCCAGATCCAGGGCTCTGAACTGGCCCATCCCCCAAATCGATATCATCTGTGAACAATTGGGATGCATGAAAGGGACAGTCCCGCTATTCCAAAACTGCAGGATCTCCATGGCACAGGGTAACAACAGGATAACCTGGAGGGGGCCTGATGAGGATCCAATAATGATGTTGTCATAGAAGCCAAAGACTTTGACCCAGACCATTGATACCTTACAATGAACATCTTCAAGTGAAGATGTGTGGACAGAGGGATAGAGTGTGGGACACACTGCAACACACTACAGCTTCCACAGTGAGATGTTTTCTATACTGTTTTATTGTTGTTGTTGGTGGTGGTGGTGGTTGTGGTGGTGGTGGTGGTGGTGTGTGTGTGTATTATTTTGGGGAGAGGTTGCAAGGGTGAAGAGAGGGGATGAGGGGATGGAGAGATACTGGGTTCATGATGTGAAACTCACAAAGAGTCAATAAAGTTGAAAAAAAAACACCTCAAAAAGTAGTTTTTAAGAGTATCAAAACAGAGTCTCCTTGCTGTTTTACTGTATTCCATCAAGCTAAGTAACTTTATGGGAGAGGGTATCTCTACCTCAACCCCCAGTTTCATACTACTAAAGTGCAAAATTTCCAAGAGTAAGCTACGAATCTTGGGCCTGTAAATTATTTTTAAACTAATATATGTTCAAAACAATGAGTTATAGAAAGAAAATTCCATTTATAGGATGTTCCATTCACTCCTGGTAAGCTATTCTCCCTGGCTGCCACCAGGCTACCCTGCAGTGGCATCGCTGAGTGGTCGTAGCTGACAAGACGGTCTTTGTGCAGCACGTTCATGTGACAATCGAACTGAAGGGCATTTCTGATGGTGCAAAGGTGTACTGAAGGAAGCTCGCATAGGCAGGTATCAACGAGTGCTGATGGCAGATTGTTCTAAACAACCCATCCTGCTAGCACTGAAAGGTCTACAGTTGCCCTGGGTTTGGCAGAGGAGCCTAGCAGAAAGACAGGCTGTCAAAGCAGCAGTGGGATGAGGGATGGGGTGGTGGCTAGTCCTCCCTGTCAACTTAACAGTCTTGGAATCACCTGGGAGACACATCTCTGAGTGTAACTGTGAGAGGCTCTCTAGAGAGGTTAAACTGAGGGAGCATCACCCATCCTGAGTGTGTGTGGCACTATAACTGAATACAAACAGAAAAGAAACAAGCTGGCTGGGGGCACCAGAACTCATCTCTCTTTTCTTACTGCCTGTGGACACAATGTGATTGACCACTTCACACTCTTTCCAGCAAACCTTGCTGTCATGAATGACTGTGTTCCCTCAAGCTGTGAGCCAGAATACTTGTTTTTGCCTGCATTTTGTCATAGCAATGAGAAACATAACCAATATGGAATTACTTAGTTCCACACGTTCCACATTGGTCCATGCAGGACACTGAGGCCTAGGTGGGCATCCACAAATGCAGATACCATACTTTTCAACATCCTTATGCTAGAGACGGTAAGGGATGCTCCAACTCTCTTGTCTACATGTTCTCTAAAAATGAGAAGGTGGCCAATTCACAGCACTCCTAGTTAAGAGGGCAGAAGCTTTGCCACCACCCATTCATTAAACCCTCAAAGATACAGTCTTAAGTTAATTCTATATGGAAAACCACCTGATTGTTAAATGCCCCACTAAGCTGGCTTCCATCACAGGAGTGAACCAACCGCTCTGGCTATGGCAAGAGAAATCAGAGAATGGTAGTATGTTTCTGCTGCTTGCTGTCTCCATCAGCCATGTCCAGATCTCTGCTGCCACCTTAATCCACACTGGCTAATGGAGCCCAAGCTGGCTCAGGCCCTGAGTTCACTAATCCCTGGAGGCTGGGGCTCAGCAACTGTCTCCAAGATGCCTTTGCTGTCCAGCATCAGAGAGCTCAATCTTGTCCTCTGTTGGCAATGATGGGAAAGTATCTTCCGGCAGGTATGAATCAGCTCCAGAAAGCTAGGAAGTTTTCAGAAATGACCTGGAGGACAGCCAAGGGCTCCTGACCCAGATGGGAGCTGCAGGGTAAACTAACCCCATCTTTCTCTCTCCAAACCAGTGTGTGGGCTGGTGTTTATCACCACTCTGAAAAGCAAATCTAGTTGCTGACAAAGGCCAGCTGCATGGCCTTAGACTGCCAACCACTTGCTGAGGTGTCTATTTCCCTGTCTGGAGATGGAGAGAGACTCTCTGCAAGGCTTCTGTGTGTTTGCTGATGCCGAAGGTCTGCTCAGCAGTTTCCAGCCTTACCAAGCCTTCTCGCACCTGTCCTTCAGACACACTGTGCTGGCACACTCTGGCAGGCTCGCCTCCTATCATCTGCCCCAGAGAAAGTTGGGGTGGCCCTTACATAAGATGGCTCAGTTGTTAAAAGTGCTTGCTGCGCAGAGAGAGAGAGAGGAAAGAGAGAGAGAGAGAGAGAGAGAGAGAGAGAGAGAGAGAGAGAGAGAGAGCGCAAAATGTCTGGATTATGTAGGAAAGAACCACCCCTGGGCTGGAAAGTTCAGGCCTGGGGTCAGGTAGGGACTGAGGGATGCTGGGAGAACCTGGAAGTCAAATCTGCTCTGATATGGAAAATGTGTACCTTTTCCGGGTCCAGAAACCAAACAGGAGAGAACTAACTGTAGCGTGCAAGTGCATGTGCCACATATCACACACACACACACACACACACACACACACACACGATAAATAAATACATATACAAATATCTTAAGAGGGAAAAGGTTCTAGTGGTCAGGACAGAGAATGAGAATGGTGGGAAGATAGGAGAGTCCAAGAATGTAGGGAGCAGGGTAGGGAGGCAATTAGAGTGGAATAAGCCACATTTGGAGACCATCTAGGTAGGTACAGAAACGCAGAACACAGAGAAAAGAGCAGCGTCAGAGCGTCTGCAACCTCTAGTCAGGTCAGGGTGTTCTAGAGACACCTGTGTGCTCTCCCTGAAGCCTGATGCAGCCACAGAGGAAGCTTGCCTTCCAGTCAGAGATTACACAGTTTCACAACCGGTCAGACCACCTTGCAGGAGAGACTAGATCCCAACGACCAGAACCACTTGGCTGTGAATGTCCTTTTCTGTTTAAACCTAAGTCTCTGAATACCGACCTGGGGGGGGGGGGGGCGCCCCTGGACCTCTTTTTTCCTCTTCTCAGTGTGGCCAGAAACATTGTGTAAATCTCTTATCTCCAGCTTTCACTATTATCTGTCTCTTTAATTGGCATATCGAGCATGAGTGGCCACGCTTATTGGTGTTGCTGGATCAGACGCAATTTAAAGACAGGCTAGGGAAGAAACACACCCAGGGAGCCAGAGAAGCAGAGAGGGAAGAGAGCCCTTCCTCCACTCTCAAGCTCTGGAGGGGGTCTCTGCCCTCACCCTCATCCCTCCCCAGAATCCTTAAATCCTCTAGGCTGAAGCTCTGATTTTACAGCTGTCACAGACTCGTCCTACTAGCCAGAGGTTGGCTCAGGTAAGCACTACTGGGGAGGTAGCCTAGAGTGCGCTGATCCAGGGGAAGAGGTGCCCAGAACTGTCGGGGGAAGCAGTGGGACCGGAGGGGTAGTGAGAACCATCGACAGGGGACCTTTTCAGGGAGAATGAGAGCAACCCTCTGGAGGCCTGGGAGAGGCAGCTGAGTTGCCGGCGGGCGAGTCACCAAGTCACCAACTTTTCCTGCGTTCTCAGTGTCTGGCCAGATTCCCGAAGTGGCAGCTGAGCACGGGGTGGCAGCTGCGTCCGCAGCCGCTCAAGGCGTCCGGGTAACTTCCTTTCCCGCAGCCCAGGAGCAGATGGGGCGGCTCCGGGTGCTGCTGCTGTGGCTAGCCTGGTGGCTGTCGCAGGCGGGCATAGCCCACAGTGCGGGCTCGGTGCGCCTGGCGGGTGGCTTGACGCTAGGCGGCCTGTTCCCGGTGCACGCGCGGGGCGCCTCTGGGCGCGCATGCGGGGCGCTGAAGAAGGAGCAGGGCGTGCATCGGCTGGAAGCGATGCTCTACGCTCTGGACCGCGTCAACGCCGACCCGGAGCTGCTGCCCGGTGTGCGACTGGGCGCGCGGCTGCTCGACACCTGCTCGCGGGACACCTACGCTCTGGAGCAGGCGCTGAGCTTCGTGCAGGCGCTCATCCGAGGCCGCGGCGACGGCGAAGAGGCCAGCGTGCGCTGCCCTGGGGGCGTCCCCCCGCTGCGCGCCGCACCTCCAGAGCGCGTGGTGGCGGTGGTGGGAGCCTCGGCTAGCTCCGTGTCCATCATGGTCGCCAACGTCTTGCGCCTGTTTGCGGTGAGGGCGGGCGTCTGCCACCCGTCGTCTCTCCCAGGTTATCCGATACCTTCACTTCCTTCTGAAAGAGTCTGTTTCAATCTTTCCCAATCATCCAGATTAAAAAGCTGTTGTCCACAGAGGCAGATCAATTTTCCCAGCCTGGCTGGTCTGGCATCTTTGTGTGAAGGGTGCCCCTTCCCACAGAAGTCTGTGTCTCGAACCAGGTTGGCTAAGGGCAGATTGGACCGAGTCCCCACTTGTCCACTCATTCGGGTTCTGCTGACACCTTGTGTAGTCTTACAATGTGCTCCCGCTCATGAGCACCCGTAGGTGATAATGACATTTAGATTTCACGGGAACTAGGCCCTTCTTTAGAAGTCCTCGGAAGTGGCCCTGAGCTACCCCGGGGAGCAAAGAGTACTGAGGAGTCGAGTGCCACTCTTTTTTTCTTTTTTTAAAATCCCATTTAAATTCCATTTCAAAATGCTTTCCTTTAACCCCTTCTGGTGCGCGGGGTGTGGGGTGGGCTTTTAAAGAAGTCCAGAGCTCCCTCTCCTTTTCTATACAGCTTATCAGCAAGGCTCTACATCTTCATCGCAAGAGGGTATTGTATTCTTTGTATTCTGGACACCTCAGGATCCAGGGATTGGAGTGCCTCTGGAGAGGGCATGTCTATAGCAGCTAGAAGGCCTTTCTCTGCCTTCTTTCCTCTGCTTTTTGCTTTCTTATTTATCTCCACTCCATCTGTCTCTCTGACCCTCTCTAGCTAAGCCTCATCCGTTCTCCAGCTCTTCCCCACCCCCTTGCTCTCACTTTTCTATTCTCCCACTCCCTTTGCTGTACTGCCGCCACACTCACCCCGCCCTAGAACAGCCCCAGCCCCCAACCCCCACCTCCTCCCCCTCCTGGCTTCCCAAGACTTCCGGGCCACACTTTGGGCTGTCTGCTTGTCCCTCTTTACCTCCTGAAGGGCCACATCTGCTATCTGTTTTAATGCAGATCTGCTTCCTGCCCAAGTCCCTCAGCCTCCTTTTCCCGTTTTCTCAGCTGTATTCCCCACCCCCACCCCAGGTCCCACTTTCTTGTAGTTTGTAGTTTAGTCCTATAATCCCTGCTGTTAATCTATCTAATGGTCATGGATCAAACCTAGCTTTGATCAAGCCTCTCCACTGGACTGTCTAGCCTGATTCTCCAGCTCTAATCTGCTCTGATCCTAGCAGAGAACTGATGTTGACAAAGACTGGCTCTCCCTCTAGGACATAGGGCCAACAGAACACCCTTTCCCCTAGACCAGGGCAGACTTTCCCTAAGCTCCAGGGTCCTCTTCATCTTGTAGCCTTTGCAGCTATCAGTGGTAACGCTGCTGGGAGCCCTTCCAACCTTCCAGTCACTAGATGCTTTCACAGATAGCCCACTAGGTCCATACACTTAGCATTTGTGTGTGGCCCTTCTATCTGGCCTCTAACTCTCCCCCTCAAACCTTCCATCCTTCATCTGAGTCACAGGTCCCTATTGTCCCCGAAAAGCTATTGCCAACTTGTCTGTGACTTATCCATGTCCTGAATCCCCAATGCCACCCTGGTTTTTGGAGCCTACAGCCACAGCCTAGCTATCTGTCCTTCCTGCTTCAGATACCTCAGATCAGCTATGCCTCCACAGCCCCAGAGCTCAGTGACTCCACACGCTACGACTTCTTCTCCCGAGTGGTGCCTCCTGACTCCTACCAGGCCCAGGCCATGGTGGACATTGTGCGGGCACTGGGATGGAATTATGTGTCTACACTGGCCTCTGAGGGCAACTATGGCGAGAGCGGGGTTGAGGCCTTTGTGCAGATCTCCCGAGAGGCTGGTGAGTTGGGAGTTGGCACTGGGGTTCCAGGCAACAGTCAACTAACAAAGGGGAAAGCCAGGATCCATAGGATGGGATATATGGAGAGAGGGGGTCTCTATGGACAGGCAGGATAGTGCAACAAGAGGGTGAGGCCCCTTTAAGGCTGTGCTGTATTCATCATGTTGCGACCTTTTAATGCAGTTCCTCATGTTGTAGTGACCCCCAACCATTAAATTATTTTTTGTTGCTACTTCATAACTGTAATTCTGCTATTGCTATGAATTGTAATGTAAACAACTGTGTTTTCTAATGGTAGGTGACCCCTATGAAAGGGTTGTTCAATCCCCAAAGGGGTCATGACCCACATGTTGAGAACTGGTACTTTAAGGGATCCAGGTCATGCTTATGGTATGCTTGGTAGGGTCCAGACAAGCTCTCTACCCTTCAAACTCCACAATTCAGCCCTACACAGGGTTTAAGTCACATACTTGTAACATGTAGTCACAGAAGCAGCAGGCAGGTGGGTATGTGAGAGGGTAGCTGAGACAAGGGTTGACTTTGGTATCCCTGCCATCCAGGAGGCGTCTGCATTGCTCAATCCATAAAGATTCCCAGGGAGCCAAAGCCAGGAGAATTCCACAAAGTCATCCGGAGGCTCATGGAGACACCCAACGCCCGAGGCATCATCATCTTCGCCAATGAGGATGACATCAGGTGGGACAGGTGACACACTCAGTCACCAAGTATACTCTTTGTTGCTCTTCCTAAGAGACCTAGTCTTCCTCACTCCCAGCCATGAGCAACTCTTCTTCTGTCTCTAAGTTCTTCCTGTTGCCATCTGGAGTCTTCTGTTCCGGGAATGAGACTGGCTTCACTGGCTGAAGATGCCCCAGGCCTGGTCTGGGGAATCCAGGAAAACATGGCTGTTTTTATTGTTTACTGTGGGAGAGGGAACTGGTAGACAGACCCAAAAGCAGAAAACATACCACGAGGGACGCTGCTCCAGGAAACTCTGAAACCTACATTATCTTAAGCCAGCCAAGGCTCTTCTCCAGCCTAGGAGGTTGGGCATGACACTGGTGGAGGAATTTGTGGACAGAATGGCTTCTGAGTGCCCCTGACGTTCCCCAATGGAGCTCTCTGCGTTAATCCATTGTTCTTTACTATAATAAAATATCCAAGTCAGGGCAACTTTTTAGGAAGAGACATATTTTTAACATAAACTTTTGGAGGTTGGAAGGTTAGGCAGCACGACACCAGCTCTGCTGAGGGGCTAGCTTGCATCACGTTTTGACAAATGATATCATGGAAGGAAGGAGTAGGAGAGAGTGCATGGTGACAGGGAACATCAGAAAGAAGAGGGACAGGGTTCACTCTCTTATAACTATTCATGTTCACAGAATTACCTCACCCCTCTCAAGGTCAAGAGCAATGTCCCCAGTGGCCCAACAATTTTTTATTTTTGAGACAGAGCCTCCCTGTGTATCCCTAAACTTGCTATGTGGGCGCAGCTGGCCTCCTGAGAGCTGGGATTAAAGGCATTCAATGTCAGGACTGGCTTAGAGCCTCCTAACATTTGCATTGAGGTGGAAGCTTCCATCAGATAGAAACACTCAAAATAAGTGCAAACTATAGCATCATCTGTGGGCCAGTGTGGCGTGGGTTAGAGTGGACAGAGGGCTAGGAAGATGGCTCAGCCAGTACAGTGCCTGCTACACAAGCATGAAGACCCGAGCGTAACCCCAGCAGCATACTGCTTGTAATCTCAGACAGGGGAGCCAGAGATAGAAGGATTGTTGGGGCTCCTTGGCCAGCAAGCCTACTCAAATCAGAAGCTCCAGGGCATTGAGGAAATCTTTGTCTGAAATAAATAAATACATAGTAATAAGTAAGGTATAGAAGCCACCTAAAGTTGACCCCTGGCCATCACACACACACACACACACACACACACACACACACCAATACAACACATGTGCACATGCACACACACACACTCATACACACAGTGGGCAGAGCCCTGATAAACAGGGATGTGATGATTGATGTGGAGAAGGATGCAGGGATACAGGATGGGTGGTGGCTAAGACCAAACTGGAGAAAGAGCCTAGGCTGTAACTCACTTCTAGCTCTGTTCCTACCAGGAGGGTCTTGGAGGCAACACGCCAGGCCAACCTGACTGGCCACTTCCTGTGGGTTGGCTCAGACAGCTGGGGATCCAAGATCTCTCCCATCTTGAACCTAGAGGAAGAGGCTGTGGGGGCTATCACCATCTTGCCCAAAAGAGCTTCAATCGATGGTAAGTCCCCCACACACACACTCATCCTCCCAGTGCTTCTTTGGGATGCTCATTTCCACATTTCACATTTGTCTAACAGACACCACTCTCTTCCAGGAGTCCCACGTCCGGTGTAACTCTGAGATTCTGTAGTCTCATCCCAGCAAGCAGTGTTTGAATGAGGCATATGAGGGAAAGGAAACTCAGCTGGGTCCAGAGAAAAGAGCCCCTAGTGTTTTGCTGTTGTTTTAAAATTCAATGCATATAGTTTTGGTTGTACCAAAGGGGATTTAAATGGGAAAGTTGGCAGGAGAGAAACCAAGGTCGTGGAATAGACTATCCTTCTGATCCAAGTGATGAAGCGAGGCAAGCCTTCCTTGTCTGTCTCCCTGCCAGCTCCATTCCCAGCTGGGAGCACTACGAAGAGTCTACCAGTAAGGGTTCACTTTGTGAGGGGCTTTCTCATTTCTCCAAAAAGGGAACTGAAACTGAAGCCTTGATGGCATGCTTCGGGGACCCAGTAGAGGATGCATTCCTCCTCCCACAGGCTTGTGGGGATGCCCACCTTCACACCCTTTCTTTTAGCTAGAATGCTAAAGAATTGTCAAGTGGGAAAGCTGGTCTGAGAAGAGTGTTAGCAGTCAAGGCATTTCATCTGAAGGGATCTGGAAGTGGGTGGTGCCAGTGTGGAGCAGTGAGCCAATGGTGTTCTCAGAGCCTTGGATTCTTCTAGTTAGATTTCTTCCTAAAGCTTTGTATTTTTTGTGCCTCTGGTTTCACATTCACAAGATGGATAGTGAAGCCTTGTTGATTACATAGCCATAGCAGCACCTAGCCATCACTTAAAGGGCAGTAAAAAATTCTTCAAGGATGCAAATACTATTCCAGAACCGACATGTACCTTCTCCCCTTTTTCCATTTTGTGTGTGTGTGTGTGTGTGTTTGTGTGTGTGTGTGTGTGTGATACATGATGAAAGTGTATGTGAGTGCATGTAGGCCTGAGGTTGACTTCAGGAATCATCCTCACTGTATTCACTGAGGCAGGGTCTCTGGGTCCAACCCATAGCAAGACTATGGCTAGTCTTGCTAGTCAGCTTGCTTTGGCGGATTCTCCTGTCTCTGCCTTCAGAATCCAGATCTTGGTCACAGGACCACTCCTGGCTACACAGTGGGCCAGTGACCAAAGGACATGAGAGAAGCACACCTGGGCCAGATGATCACCACCCTTCTACCTCTTAGGATTTGACCAATACTTCATGACTCGTTCCCTGGAGAACAACCGCAGAAACATCTGGTTTGCTGAGTTCTGGGAAGAGAATTTTAACTGCAAACTAACCAGCTCAAATGGCCAGTCAGATGATTCCACTCGGAAATGCACAGGTGAGCACTAACCAGGATGGGGACGGTGACAGTGGAGAGGGTGGGGAGTTCAGGTTTGGTATCTAGGAGCCAGGCACACTTCCTCTGGGCCTCCTAGGACAGGTGAGGAACGCATCGGCCAGGACTCCACCTATGAACAGGAGGGGAAGGTGCAGTTCGTGATAGATGCTGTGTATGCCATCGCTCATGCTCTGCACAGCATGCACCAAGCACTCTGCCCAGGCCACACAGGTCTTTGCCCAGCCATGGAGCCTACTGATGGCCGGACACTGCTGCACTACATCCGAGCAGTCCGCTTTAATGGTGAGTGGGTGCCTGGACCCACAGGGTGGGAAAGCCAGTTTCCATGGGTTGATTGATAGCCTATTAGTGGAAAAAGGGACAGGATGGAAGAGTACACACAAAGACTGGTCCCTGGAGATCTGAGCCAAGTGTAGGCCTCTACATTTTTAACCCTCCTGGGGCTTCACCTTTAGAGCCAATTTGCAAAATTCAATGTTGAGGAACTGCTCTTTGATCCATCTACCTGGACCCCACAAGTCACATAGACCTTCCTGTCCACTGCAGGTAGCTGTTAAAAGACCCAGGCTCTGTGGTGGGCCTGGGGCCTAGTACAGACCCTAGGAAGCACCCTGTTGTGGATGCACAGCCCACTCTGAGTCACAGGCTTCCAAATATAGCCCCAGCCAGGCTCTGAGTTGTTGGAGCAAAAGGCACGGGTCTGACATGTTCCCTGCACCAACAGAAGCTGGGTAAAGTCCAGACTCTACAGAATGTATCTGAACAGACCCAAAGAAATTCCCCATGTGTATGTGGCTTGCAGGAGTAGTGCTTATTATAGTCAATTTCTGTCCTACATAAAACTGTACACTCCCTACCAGGTTCTTGGGATGCCTGCTATTTTGGTTTTGTGAGACTTGTGTATATGTGTATACCTTCGGTTCATAACTACGGAGGTGCATCAGGTCTCTATCACTCCCCACCGTCTTATTACTTTGAGGCAGGGTCTCTCACTAAAACTAGAACTAGACCCAGCAGTCCTCCTGTCTCTGCCCCTGAGCACTGAGAGAGAGTGCAAAGATCTGAACTCAGGTGCCCATGCTTGAGCAGCAAGGGCTGTTACCCCACTGAGCCATCTCCAGCTCCGAGGAGGCATGTCTTGTCCCATATCCTTCTCATGGCTGTGAGGCAGCATTTATCTCCTGCCCTGAAACTACATCCATTGCTCATGAGTGATGCTGAGTATCCTGCCAAGAACCTATCTAGTTCTTCTTTTATCCTGGCTGGTCTTTGAGGCTTCCCAGGAAGATGGCTTTTGGGGCTGGAAAAGCAGCCAGAGATGACTGGCCTCTCCCTATAGGTAGCGCAGGAACCCCAGTGATGTTCAATGAGAATGGAGATGCCCCCGGGCGCTATGACATCTTCCAGTACCAGGCAACCAATGGAAGCGCCAGCAGTGGCGGGTACCAGGCTGTGGGCCAATGGGCAGAGGCCCTTAGACTGGATGTAAGTGGCATGGACTAAGCTGCAGGTGGAGGTAAAGGGCTCTGAATTCCTGGTGGCAGAGGTCAGCAGCCTGTGTTTTTATCTGTCCCAGATGGAAGCTCTACAGTGGTCAGGGGACCCCCATGAGGTGCCCTCTTCCCAATGCAGCCTCCCCTGTGGGCCTGGTGAACGGAAAAAGATGGTGAAGGGTGTCCCCTGCTGTTGGCACTGTGAGGCCTGCGATGGGTACCGCTTCCAGGTGGACGAATTCACATGTGAGGCCTGTCCAGGAGACATGAGACCCACACCCAACCACACTGGCTGTCGTCCCACACCTGTGGTGCGCCTGACCTGGTCCTCTCCATGGGCTGCTCTGCCCCTTCTCCTGGCTGTCCTGGGCATCATGGCCACCACCACCATTATAGCCACCTTCATGCGACACAATGACACTCCCATAGTCCGCGCCTCTGGCCGTGAGCTAAGCTATGTGCTGCTCACTGGCATCTTCCTGATCTATGCCATCACCTTCCTCATGGTAGCCGAGCCTTGTGCAGCTGTCTGTGCTTCCCGAAGACTCTTGCTTGGCTTGGGCACCACACTCAGCTACTCAGCCCTGCTCACCAAGACCAACCGAATCTACCGCATCTTTGAGCAAGGGAAGCGCTCTGTCACACCACCACCGTTCATCAGCCCCACGTCTCAACTAGTCATCACCTTTGGCCTCACCTCACTGCAGGTGGGTCCCCAGATACCCCAGTAACATGGTGAGTGCATAAAGGGTGCACAAAGTCCTCCATCTTAAAGCTCAGAGAATAAGAGACTAGGGGTGCAGTTCATTTGGCAGAGGGCTTTCTTAACATGCAAAACCCCTAGGTTTGATTCTCCCAATGCAGCATAAACCCAGCATGGTGACACAAACCTGTTACATCAGCACTCAGGAGTCGGAAGTAGGAGGATCAGAAGTTCAAAGCCATCCTTGGCGCATAGCAATTTTCAGGCCAGTTGTGGTAGCACAAACCTTTAAACGCAGCACTTGAGAGATAGAGCACTCTACAGTGTTCATAGAGAGGGTTCTAGGCCAGCCTGAACTACATTGTGAGACCCTGTCTTTTTTTTTTTCCTTTTAAATCTTCAAAGAAGAGACTTTATATAATCAACTTTTCCCATTTTGGATGCTGTGTTTACAAATCAAAAGGATAGGTCAAACGTGGTGGTCCATGTCTTTAATCCTCGCACTTGGGAGGCAGAAGCAGGAGGATCTCTATGAGATTGAGGTCAGCCAGGATAACACAGTGAGACTGTTGAAATAACTAGCAGAACAATGCACCCTCTTTTTCTTCAGAATTGAGAGCAACTCACGTTTAAACCACTGTTTCCGTTGCTGAGTCTGTAGAGGAAACTGAACACCCACCTGTCTGATCATGCTGTTATCTGCTTCAGTTAACCAAGCTTTCCCACAGCCTGATTCACATGTATCCCAGAGGCCGCTGTCACCCCACGGGGGTTCTCCTTAGATGTTACTATCACTGTGTTGGACAGACACCACAGGCTGGATGTTCTCTATGGAGAAAGAACTAAGAAGTGAATGACGTGATGAAGGTCTGTGGTACCTGGTGTGACTGTGTGTACCCAGCCATGCTCTCTGGATGCTGATGCAGCCTGGCCCGTGTTGACAAGGCACATTCTCCTGGGCGGATGAGTCCTTCTTCCTTCCTGGCTTTGTATCCTCATGTTCACGTCCCATGGCATTGGTTCATGCAATGGATTCTCTGTGCTTAGAAGATGCTGGATCTTTTTTCAGATACCATTCCCTGAGCATCTTGAGAAGGTGCTCCAAGACTTCCCTCACTCATTGGATGGAGGTGCTTACAGGGGATTCTGTGCTCCCCTAACTCCTTGAGAATCATCTGTCTTGCCTCATGAATTGGGACTCCTCACACCTTCAGCTCTTCTAGATGTTTCCATCAATGCGTATACAGTGGTATTTCACTGCCCCCCCTTTTTTAAGATAGGGTCTCTCTATGCAGCCCTGTGGGCCTGAACTCACCCTGTAGACCAGGCTAGCCTGGAACCCATAGAAAGCTACCTGCTTCTACCTCTGAAGTGCTGGGATTAAAGGCGTGGCCACTACACCTGTCTTCAGTGCTCCTTCAATTTACCTACGAGTAACAGCCGGTGTAACTGAGCCCCTGGAGTCTCCTCCTCCCCATTCTCTGTTTTTATTCATTGCTCTGCCCACCCCCTTATTTCGTAGAAGCTTATTACAGCGTGGGTTGCTTATTCTGTAGCAGTCATGTGAGTTGTGTATGAGTATGCAGTGGCTACTGCTCCTCCTGTGTGTATCACCCTCAGGAACTAGTTGTTTTGAGTGACTTTTCCCCTACCCTAGGAGAAGCTTCCAATGTTGCTGGGCTGGTCAGATGGCGTGGGTTTATTTCATTAGGCCCAAGTTCCAGGAGCTGCTACCATAGTGTTCCTTCTGAGTAGACAAATTAGCAGAAGGGTCCTGCTCTAGTTTCTCTTCTGTTACTGTGAGAAACGCCATGACTACAAGTGATTTCATCAGTGCCTCCTGGTCATAGTACATCATTGAGTGAAGTCAGTGCAGGAACCATAGAAGAATGCTGCTTACTGGCTGGCTACCAAGCTAGCATTCAGCTTGTTTCTTAGAGGGTACTGCCCACAGCAGGCTGGCCCTTCTACATCAATCAGCAATAAAAAAAAAATGTCTCCACAGAATGCCAACAGGTCAGTCTGATGAAGGCAACTCTTCAATTGAGATCCCCCCCCCCCTTTTTAGAGGACACAATAGTGGATAGCTAGCTAGATTTCAGCCCCACCTATGTGTTCATCTGGCACTCATGCACAGTGAACAGCCAAAACTAACACATGGGTTGGCCCCTTCAGGGTCCCACTTTTATGTAGACATCTTGATTCCTATTCCTCAGTTTCCTTTGGCTTAGGGTCTGTCTGTTATCAGTAGGAAGTAGCTGAAACTTCATCTTCTCTCTGTTAGTGCCTGGGCGTTAGCCTCAGTTCACATTCTTACTACTATTGGCTGTTTCTCTGGCCTATGATGTGGGTATATTTGCTTCATTACACATTTACCCATAAGCTTATGGCATCCTGTTCACAGTTCCCTAGCTTTGGAGAGGGAAGGGGGGTTCCTGGGAGCCAGCCTTGCCACGTTGCTAGCTATGTACAAGTTGGTGCTATCAAGCCTATGGAGTGGCTTGGGTGTGAGGAGAGAACAGCCTTTTGGGGACTGGTCCTTATTGGTGGCACCTGCATTATTAGCTGGTTCCCTAAGATGCCACCATGTCCTCATAACAGATTATGTGGGTTCTCCATTCTGCATATGGAGAAACCGAGGCTGAGGAGGAGAGTCTAGAACCTTGAAGGTGCTCAGGGGCATGGCATTGCTGTTAAAAGTTCAGTTCGGGCAGGTCCAGTTGCTGCTCACTCACCCAACCCTGATGTGGTTGGTCCACATGTGCATCTAGCACATCTGTCCTTCCGCCCACCCCATCACAAGTCAGAACACACCTCTGGATGGTCCTACTTCATGGAGAGTATTTTAAGACTGAGCATCCAACTCAATAGGCCAAGAACATCACAGGGAATCTAACCTGCCAGAGAGCTGTGTGAGGGGCTAGAACAGACTCGTCGGTAGAAGAGAATATATCCCTGACACTGTGTTGGTTCTCACAGGTGGTGGGAGTGATAGCATGGTTGGGGGCCCAGCCTCCACACAGCGTGATTGACTACGAGGAGCAGAGGACGGTGGACCCCGAGCAGGCCAGGGGTGTGCTCAAGTGTGACATGTCCGATCTGTCCCTCATTGGCTGCCTGGGCTACAGTCTCCTGCTCATGGTCACGTGTACGGTATATGCCATCAAGGCCCGAGGTGTGCCTGAGACCTTCAATGAAGCCAAGCCCATCGGCTTCACCATGTACACTACCTGTATTATCTGGCTGGCTTTTGTCCCCATCTTCTTTGGCACCGCCCAGTCAGCTGAGAAGGTAACTGGGTCCCCCAGCAGGCTTTTTCTATCCATCCCCTCACTCCCTACTGAAGGTCTGGATTGTCCAGGAGCTGGGCCACTGATTCTGATGCCTCGTTGGAGTGACTGCGGGTTGACTGTACTCAGTCATCTCCCTCGAAGCCCTGGGCCTGTTCGTCCAGCCATCCTTCTTGCCCTCCGCTCACTTGCTGTTCTAGCGCTTCTCCTAACTGCTCATCCTTCGTGCTTCCTTTTTCTCTTTTCATTTGATTTCTTCTTATAGTTTATGCCCCTTATTAATCTACTGGCCAAGTGCTTGGCTTTCTCTAGTCACTTATTTAGGACTATAGAGCATTCATTTACCTGTGCCATCTTTTTGTTATACACTACTTTTTGAAAGCCTTGTCTATTCCCTCATTCCTATATTTGAAAGCATGTTCATTCATTTACTCAGTAACACGTTCTGGCTTTTTAGGAGTGGGACCCTTTTTCCAAGTGCCACCCTCCTCCTTTTTGGTAATTTGAAAAAATTGTGTGTGTGTGTGTGTGTGTGTGTTTGTATATATCATATGCATGCAGGTGCCCTTGGAGACCAGGAAAGGGCACAGGATCGCCCCTAGAACTGGGGTTACGTGTTGTTGTAAGCTGTCTAGTGTTGCCCCGAACCCATGTCCTCTACAAGAGCAACAAGTGCTCTTGACTGCTAAGCCACCTGTCCAGCCCCTTTTCCTTTTTTAAAGGAAAATGTAAAGGTTTACGGCTTCTCTGTGTGTGCTTGTATGTGTGTGTGTGTGTGTGTGAGAGAGAGAGCACGTGCGCATATGCCACAGTCCAAATTGTGTAGATTGTAAGACAACATTTGGGAGTCCAACTCTGGTTTACAGACGATGGCAAGTGAGTGCCTTTACCACTGAGCCATCTCTCAAGTCAAGACTCTTCCTTCTTACTAGTCCGCTCAGTCTATGTCACTCCATCTTCCTGTCCACACCAGACCCACACTGTGCCCGGCCTTTCTCCTAACTTTTCCTTTGTTCCAATTTTCATTCACTCGACTGAAGTAACTCACCTCCAGTCTATATGGTGGTGGTGGTGGTGGTG
>NW_021604703.1:5304466-5305916 GCF_004785775.1 Grammomys surdaster | reverse complement strand
AAAAATCAAAGATATGTTTTGTAGAGCATGGTATGGTGAGGTGGGAGGGGTGCCTCAGCAGGTACCAGCCGTAGGACAAGTATAGTGTAGGATAGAGTTTATTTAGGGCATGGGAAAGGGTGTTAAGAAGGAAATAGAGACAGAGAGAGAGAGAGAGAGAGAGAGAGAGAGAGAGAGAGAGAGAGATATCAGGGCTAAGTCCAGTCTTGTTCCCTCCTCCGTGTTTAGATTTACATCCAAACGACCACACTGACTGTATCCCTGAGCCTGAGCGCCTCAGTATCCCTCGGCATGCTCTATGTGCCCAAAACCTACGTCATCCTGTTCCATCCTGAGCAGAACGTGCAGAAGCGGAAGCGCAGCCTCAAGAAGACCTCCACGGTGGCGGCACCACCCAAAAGCGAGAACGCAGACGACGCCAAGTAGCAAGGTTGAGTGTGGGTGCCACAGGTTGCTCCCTGCCCTTCCTTTGCTTCTCCTGGCTTCAAAGTGGATGCTGTGAAAGATCCACAGAGACTATCGGAGGCCAGGCATGTAAAGATCATGCCCAGCATGCCTTCAGAAAGCTAAACCCTGATCCATGCTGGACTTGTACTTTCCTGGGCATGCCAACCTCATCATTCCGCCCTTCCTACCCACAGTACGAAATACTCACTTCCAAGATTCTTCCTGAAGACAGACTAAACTGACATCTTCTGGGCGGGCACTCAAAACCATGGTGAAACCAGGGCTTACCAAGGTTTGATAAGATTTATCTTGATCCAACACCATAACCCTAGAGGCTGGCCAGGGTGTCTGTCAGAATGTGAAAACACCAACATGAAATCCAGGATTAAAGCTGGGGGGGGGGTGCAGTTGCCACAATGGGAAACTTGGGAGTAGGGGGTCTGTATTTGGGGAAATGTCATTTTCCTGAGCAGAGCCTGTACAAGGGCTCTGGGAACCGAGTGCAGACCTGCATCAAAGACTGGGGCGATAAGGGAACTGGGGCAGGCTTCTATGAGGTGGCTTCCCTTATGGTCTTTTCCTCAGGGTCATCCAAAAGACTTGGCAGGCTTTCTTTGCTGTGTATGTTTCCATAAATTGCTCCAACCTGAAGAAATGCCAAAACATTAGTGTGGGTAAGGGATGATAAAGTCTAGCTGGGCTTTGGAACTCACTATGTAGACCAGGCTGGCCAAGAACTCACAGAGATCTGTTGGCCTCTGCCAAGTGCCGGGATCAAAGGTGTGTGTCACTATGCTCGGCTTAACTTTTAATTATTAGGATGAGAATGAAAGCTCCCCAACATATATTCTTGGAGTACCCACCTGAATGGTGGGTGTGAGGCATATGGAGGAAGTTACTGGAATACCATGCATGGGTTTTGTTTTTTATTTATTTATTTTTTTTTACAGAGCTGTTTTTTAGTTAGGGAATTTTTCTTTCCTCCTCCTCCTCCTCCTCCTCC
>NW_021604703.1:5275250-5304366 GCF_004785775.1 Grammomys surdaster | reverse complement strand
CTTGTTTTTCTTTTAATGTATTGAATTCAATGCTTTAATTTATTGTGGATTCTCCAGTATTTAAGGCACAGAGCTAATTTCTGAAAGTGAGCTGCACTTTAATGGACAGATGCTCCAAGCTATAAAAAGTTTTGACCTTGAGATATACTACTTATCATTTTAAAGACAGCAGGCTTCTCTTTAGAATATTTGTGCTGTTTAGCTGCTCCTCACTTGATGTGTTCCCAGTGTCCCACGGTGCAAAGCACAGCTCCGCATTTACTGCTGAGTGCGTTCTGACACTCCATGCTGAGGCTTCTGTCCTATTTGAATCCTCAAACGTGTGAAAAGTGAAAGCCTTGTCCATGTGACTGTTTTCATGGTGTTTTTCTCCTCTGTGATCTTTTCTAGAGTCGGTAAGCCACAGTCCGAATAAAGATTTTCTTTCACTTACTGTTTTCTTTGTTTCTGGTATGCAGTGAGTTTTGACTTCTAGTTGAAAGCTTTTTCTTTTCTTTTTCTTCTTGTTTGTTTTGTTTTGTTTTCATCCATTTGGTTTACCGGGCTTTGACTCTTTGACTTAGAAAGATTTCTAGTCTTTCTAGACTGCACTTCACAGATTCAGCTAAGGTTACTGACTAGAATCCTGGCTTCCTGTCAAGGCCTCCACTTCCTGTCCAGTCAATCTTGTCCTCTGGTGGAAATTCTTTAATATACAATGGCCGCCACGCCACCTTCCTCCTACTGGCTCTCTCTCAAGCATTCCACTGTTGACTTTCTCCATATCATGACTGATGTTGTAGAGAGCAGTAGGTCCTCTGTTACTGGGAACTTTTCATATTTACTGTAACAATGAGGTTTCTTTCCTTCCTGAATTCTGCAGTGTATCCAAGTCATGACTTTGACAAGAGATATCTATCTCACCTCCTGAAATTCCTCTACTTGGTTATTTTCTTCCTTTCTTCTTTTTTTTCTTTTTGTGCTCATTGGGTACTGGCAACTCCTTGAGAGTCTTAATGAGAATTTATAGCTTTGAATGACAAGATAACTGGTCAATCAAATGGAAATAAAGTTTTTATGTTTTTTTCTTCAAATTTGTAAATATTATAAGGGATTCTGCTAGAATAGATTGTTGTCTCCTCAGAAAAGACTATACCTGAAGGCTTTATTGTATCATCTGTCCTTGAGTTATTCCTCCTGGAATTATCAGGTCCAACAAAATCTGAGGTTTGTATTGGAAGCTTAGTCCATATTTATTATTAGTTCTTCTGTTCAGTCTGAGTTGCTCGCATCAGAGGAAGGCTGTGACTTGTGTGAGACCGACTTCACTCACCTCTTCATAACCTTCCTTCCCATGGAAGCTGCTGTGACTTGCAGGTAAGAGATTTATTACCTCTTATATCATATATATTATATTTTATATTATATAATATATTATATATATTATAATTATATATATTATATTATTATATATTATCTTATATTAATGATATGTTTGTACTTTTTCAACATCGTGAAAATTCTGTCACACTTATTCTGGTTTTAAGACATGCTGCTTCTTGCAAACTTACTCTAATTATCCATCACACGTATTACTTTTCAGTGTATTGAGTAAATTCTAGTTAACAAATATAACATTTCCCCATTTGACTTTAGTTTTCTGTTGCTTTAGGTATCAGTTTGCAGAATTTCTTCTAAAAATGTAATAAAATATTCAATTGTATGTAAATATTCTTCCATTATCTGATAGTGTGAAACGGCTTCAGAAATACCCTTAACTGCTCAGCATGGTGGCTCGTACCTGTGTTTCCAACATTTGGTAAGTAGAGTCAGGAGAATCAGGAATTTAAAGCCCAGCCTCAGCTACATAGTTAGTTCAACCTGGGCTACATGAGACCCTTATCTGAAGAAACAAAGAAAATCAATAGCAAAAGTGAAATACTCTATTTTTCTGAAAGCTTTTATTTCTAACTGCGAAAATTTCCCTAAATAGTTTTCATCTCTTTGGATTTGGAGGTGGGGCCTGCTCTGAGTGTTAGATGAACAGAAAAGAAATGCTGATATCTTTGGCAATGAAGTAACTTCATCCAGGGACTCTAACTCCCTCTCCTGGCTGTCACAGGCATCAGGCAAGTGCAAAATAACCCACATAAACATGCAAGGAAAAAAACCAAACACATAAACAGCAAACAAACAAAACAAGCTTAGGTACAGTCTACCACTTTCTAGATGGATGACCTGAGCCAAGGTAATGAATTTCTCACAGCTAACAAGACCACAGTCTCCTTGGAGGCATCAGATCACCTGGAGCTGGAGTTGCAGACAGTTTGTGAGCCATCTGATATGCTGGGAGCCTGACTCCAGTCCTTGGGAAGAACAGCAAGTGCTTGTTCCCTCTGAGCTAACCTTCAACCACCAAAAGGTCATTTGGAAAGCAGTCAGTGAATATGGAAGAAGGTGGCAGGTCAGACATGTAACCTATGATGGCCAGGGTCAGGAAACCTTAGATAAACAGGGGAAAGGAACCCGTATGTAAAATCAGGGCAGTTGAGGAAATCCTGGCAAAGAGAAAGACTAGAGAAATTTGAAACGGGAGTTTTCCCTCCACAGGACTCGTAGTTCCAGTGTCTGCTGGTGGGATTCCACAAATGTGAGGAAACTTTAGCCTCCCTTGAGCAGAATGCCCCAGGCACTTCTGAGGTGCATGCCCTCCGGGCAGCTCATTAGGATGAAGGAAAACTGATGATGGTTTGGAATGGCTAGAGGGTAATGGCTATCATGGTAAAACTCCTACGTAGGTATTACACCAGGATCATAGTTAGCTGAGGTGGGTACAACTGGGCGCTACAGTACCTTTGCCTCCAGAAAGAGACCTTGAGTCCTGAAAGCTGGATTTGGGTACAAACTCTAGAAGCGTGGATCCTGCTGATTTTGCAATTCTGACTTGCATTATGAATGAGGTCCAGGGGGGTGATAACAAGGAAAATGGTGGTAAGAGCTGGAAGTAAGTTAGAAGATCATCACATACATCAAATGAACCTTCCTTGAACACATGTAAGAAGCAAGTGGGCAGGCAGACCCAGGAGACTGACAAAGGGCAGCTGAAACATGAGAAGCGTAATGTAACTGATTCTTGACTACTTCTTGAATTACTGATGGCACCTGCTTTACACTGGGCCTCAGGGATGGGGGCGAGGAGAGACAGAGGGTTCTATTATTAAAGACAGCAACTTTCTTACATAAGAAAATCTAGAACAAAATACTTAGACTATTTTCTTCACTTTTTTGTTCCTTTGCTTCGCAATCTCAAGTTTCATAACTTTGTAATTATCTGAACAAATTATAAATTTGATAAACTGATATTTATACTTTTAAAGACATTTCATTTCGGTTCTGATAGTAATTCAAGCCAACAAAAAGGCACTACTATCCAGCTGAGGCAGACTGAAGAGTAAGGCGTGTTCACCATTCTTAAGATTCTCAAGACCCTCAGCATGATGAAACCTGGCCCCAGTAAATATAACCATGATGATAAAAGACTTCATTGTGATCATGTCTTCTATTCAGTAATTGACAACATCATCCCCACAGCATTATGAACTCCCTCCCTCTCACTTTTCTCCAGTGTGATGCCTCTGATGCTGAATGAGGTTTGCAGTCTGGGTGAAGGCTTTCCCACATTTGTTACATTCGTAAGGTTTCTCTCCCGTGTGAATCCTCTGGTGTTGAGTGAGGTGTGTGCTTCGGATAAAAGCTTTCCCACAGGTTTTACATTTGTACGGTTTTTCTCTCGTGTGAATTCTCTTATGTTGGGTAAGGGCTGACTGGTCACTGAAGGCTTTCTCACATGTGTTACACGTGTAAGGCTTTTCCCCGGTGTGAGTTCTCTGATGCTGTGCTAGGGCTGACTGGTCCCTGAAACCTTTCTCACACAAGCCACATCTGTAAGGTTTCTCTCCAGTGTGAATTTTCCGATGCCTTGCAAAGGATGAGTTCTCCCTGAATGCTTTGCCACATTCGATACATTGATACGGTTTCTCCCCAGTGTGGATTCTCTGGTGCTCAATAAGGGAAGAATTCACCCTGAAAGCCTTGCCACACTCTTTGCATTCAAAGGGTTTCTCTCCAGTATGGATTCTCTGATGCTGCAGAAAACTTGTACTCTGACTGAAGGCTTTCCCACACTCGTTACATTTATAGGGCTTCTCGCCACTGTGAATGTTCTGGTGTTTGGTAAGATGTGCTCTGCAAACAAAGGCTTTGTCACAAATGTTGCATTGGAAAGGTTTCTCTCCAGTATGTACTCTGCGATGGTGGGAAAGATGTATGTTCCGGATAAAGGCCTTTCCACAGACATTACATTCAAAGGGCTTTTCTCCGGTATGGATTTTCTGGTGGTAGGTAAGGGAAGAGCTCACTGAGAATGTCTTGCCACAGTCCTTACACTCGTATGGTTTCTCACCAGTGTGAACTCTTTGGTGATGGATGAGGTGTGTACTCTGGTGGAAGGTTTTCCCACATTCTCTGCATTCATACCGTTTTTCTTTCATTGGTGTTTTCTGACTTGGGTTGAATTTTTCAGTATGAAGTTTCTGATGCTTCTTAAGGGTGGAACTCTTAGAGAAGGCTTCTCCACATTTGCTGCATTCAAAAGATTTTTTGCTTGCTTGAGATCTCTGATGTTGGATGGGTGATGAGCTCGCTGTGCGGCTCTTGTCAGAACCCTTGACTTTCTGTTCACTGAGCTTTAACTGAGTGTCCTGTTGGGTGAGGACCACTTGCTGCGACTTGACCTCCTGACCTTCCTGGCATTGCCAATCTAACAAGTTAGCACATACCCAGTGAGTCTCTCTGGTGGCTCTGTCCTTCGTTATCCATTGATCTGATTCTGTTTTAGGGATATCTGCCTTGAGGAATTTCTTACTCACGGCCATTGTAATCCCTCCTGAAAGATATTTAAAACAGAAATGTCACTTTTACTCTGGTGAAATGGCTTGACGGAATGAAATGAACGGAGGGCGGTAGAGGCTGATGCTATGCACGAGGCAGAAGTGCCCAGTTTCAGAGCATCTGAGTTGGAATTCTGAGAACAGTTATTTTGTTTGTGACTGAATAGATTTTAACTGATTTTCAAAGCTCAAAAATATCCAATATAGACCATAAAAGCTGACTCATGCTTGTAATATCAACATCTGAGAGGCTGAGGCAGAAGGACCGCAATGAGTTTGAGGCTAACCTGAGTTAAAGAGTAAGTTTTGGGGGTTGGAGAGATGGCTTAGTGGTTAAGAGCATTGGCTGCTCTTCTACAAGACTGAGGTTCAATTCCCAGCACCCACACAATGGCTAACATCTGTATATTACTCCAGTTCCAAGGTGTTCAATGCCCTCTTCTGGCTTTGCATGCACCAAGTATACATGTAGTACATAGACATATACATAGGTAAACACACATATGCATGCACACACACATGAATAATAAAATTCTTTTCAAAAGAGATTCTGTCTCAAAAAATTCTCTAGAGAGATATCTCTAGATGTAGAGGGTCTGGGGTCGGGGGAAGGAGAGAAAAACCATGATCAAAATATGTTGTATGAAAAAATTTAATCAAAGAATGAAGTGGAAATTTTGGGGGCTTGTGTTGAGACTCAGTGTCGTCTGATGTTTTTCTAGTAATTGTCTTATGAGAAGATTGTTTTGCTGCGAACAGACATGTAGTGTTTTTCTGGAAGCTGCCTGGAAAAGGGGCATGTGATGTTTTGCTAGAGCAGATACTTGAGAGAACATGTGATGTTTGGAAAGGTTATAAACATAACTCAACGGACAGTGGACAAAGCTGCGTGGCATTGGTTTGCCTTGCCACTCTTTGCTGATCATCATTTGTCATGACTTAGTAGAGAAAAGTGCACCAAAGAACTTCTGGTGCTGTTCTGGTAGCTTCTTACCACTTCCGTGGACTCGGGCCGATTGACAGAGCCGCACCTTTTCTTCTGGATCGAACTGTCTTTGCTGATTTGTGAATGGTGTTTGCGAGTGGACTGAGCTGCTGCTGCTGACTCAAGTGAGCTAAACTGCTGATACCCTGACAATGCGGACTCCATTCAGCCCAAAGGACGATTTCTAAACAGGTCCACATCCTTCTTTGCCTTATTAATCTTTCCTTCCCACTACCTCTGATGGGTGATGGACTAAAAGAGAGGTTGTTGTGTTTTATTTTTTTTAAAAAATCAAAGATATGTTTTGTAGAGCATGGTATGGTGAGGTGGGAGGGGTGCCTCAGCAGGTACCAGCCGTAGGACAAGTATAGTGTAGGATAGAGTTTATTTAGGGCATGGGAAAGGGTGTTAAGAAGGAAATAGAGACAGAGAGAGAGAGAGAGAGAGAGAGAGAGAGAGAGAGAGAGAGAAAGAAAAAGGAGGAGAAGAGGAGGAGGAGGAAGAGAAGGAGGAGGAAGAGGGAGGATGGGAGGAAAGGGGAGGGGAGGGGAGGGGATAGGCAAGGCCAGCCAGGAACATATGGAGGGAAAGGGGAAGGAGAGAGAGGGAGAAAGGGGTCAGGGAGAGAAGAGAGTCAGAGAGTACGAAGAGGCCTAACAGCCTCTTTTATAGCAAGCCAGTCCTATCTGGCTCTTACCAGGTAACTGTTGGGTGGAGCCTAGAAAGAATGCCAACAGAAGTTAAGCATTTAAGTACAGTTATTAACGTAGGTTTTATAAAATATATGCCTATAAAGAAAGCACACAAAAATACAATAAAAAATACTTTAAAAATCTCTATGTAGACCATACTATGCTAACAAATAACTGGGAAAAGCAAACAGGTACATTTTAAGGCTTAAATCATGAGCTTGGGAGACATGCCCTTATTGTAAATGAACATGGTCAAAGCTAAAGTCCATCTAGGCACATCAGAGAAGAGTGACTGAAAGCCAAAGGACATATGGAAAGCGTCAATGCAGTTCCATTGCCAGTGAGGGTAGAAAAAAGTCTTGTTGAGGCAAACCACAGAACCCAGAAGACAATGACATAACATGCCAAGAGTTAAAAGAACCGAATTGCCAAACTCAAAAGAGGAAGTCAACCAAAAAGAGAAAACATCTCCAAAGAGTCAACAAGAAAGTAGATAACTGCTTACTAAATAAACAAATAAACAAAAGATCATGTCTATGTCCAAGAGAAACCACAAGTGTCCCTGACAGATGGAAGGAGCAAATGTGTGAAAATACAGAAATGTAAGGAATAAGTAGTTAGAAAAGTAAAATTTGGATACTAAATATAGATCGTGTATGTAATAATTACAACGCCTTGACATTTGTAGAGCTAAAATACACAGAAAAAAATATATGACAAGCAACACAAAAGGAGGGACAGGAAGCAGTTTAACACGGAAAGGCCCAAGCGCTGTCAGGGTGAAAGGCACATGAGCCCGCTCTCAGGAATCAAAGAAAACATGATACCGTTTTCTTTGTTTTGGGACAGCATCAAGTTCACTATGCAGCTGACAATGACCCTAACCTTTAAGTCCTCCCACCTTCATCTCCCAAGTGCTGGGATTATAGGTGTGCAGCAGAAAGCCAGGTTTATGCAGTGCCGGGATTAATCAGGGCTTGGAGCGTGTTAGGCAAGGACTCTACCCACTGAGCTACATTCCCCATCCTGTATGAGAACATTATTAGTTTGGATAATAAAAAGCTAGTTTCTAAATATCACACTTACCACTAAAAGTCTAAAGACTGTAAGTCAATGAGCTAACACAGGACGAACATGGAAAAATAAAAACAACCCAAGAGAAAGGTGGAAAGATAAAAAGGGATTTAAAGCAGGAGAGTGAACAGTAGGAAGAGGAGAACAGACATCAACCCCACACAGAGTGGGGCTAATCTAAATAAACACAGCTCAGCTACAGGCCATTAACAAAGAAACAGGAAAGTGCAGGCACTGAAATAGTAAAGATAAAAGAATAGAAAGAATTTAACATGTAAAAGAAAGACAGTGCTTGTGTTAGTATCAGACAAATTCCACAGCATTAGAGAAAATGGGCTTCTGTCGAAGGGGCAATTCTCTGTGTGTAATTGGAACATCTCCACCTATGTGGACACGTTGAACGAACATCCAAATGTTCAAAGTCAGAGAAAGAGAGAGAAAGTGATGCATTTCTGTATTACTGACACATCAAAGGAGAAATCACATCACCAATTATAAGTCTTCTGAACTGAAATGTGCTATAAATACAGGCATGAACAGGCACTCACAGGACAGCTAAAGCTTTCAAATATAGTAAACAAATAGATATTGACTATTAATCTGAAGAGATCAGAAAAAGAGGAAACTAAATCCAATGAAGAGGGAAATAATACAGAAAACAAGCTACAGAGAGGTTAAAAAGCAAGAATTTAAAAACTCGATATGCCTTTAGCAAGACAAGTGAAACATGAAAGACCATGTTACCTATGTCAGTTTTCAGTAGTGTTCACAGGAGGTTCCTACGTGGATATTCTCTGCATTTCTCTGGCTTAGAGTGTATAGTACCTCACATGTTAAAGCAGCATCAGGACAGATTGCTCAACGACTTGTAAAATAAAAACAAGACAGTATGGTAGTAACAGTGGCTAGACTTGTGTTTTCTTTTATAAGAATAGCTATGGTCGTGGTGTCTCTCCACAGGAATGAAACCCAACCTAAGAAACCTTATTAATTTTTAGTCCTACCAGAATGAGCTACTAGGAGGCAGGGCTTGGTTGGAGCCAACATGTCACTGGGAGAATGTCTTTGAAGGGTTCATCTTGTTCCTGACCCTTTCCTGTTATGTCTCTTAGCTTCCAGGCCATCATGAAGCTGGAGCTTTCCTCCCCTACCATCTATGATGTTTGTCTTGCTGCAGGGCCAAAAGTAACGGAGTCCGCTCACCATGTACTACAGACTCTGAAACTGAGGCAGAATAAGCCGTACTTCCTTTTGAATTACACCTCCCAGGGATCTTGCCACAGCAAGAAAATGTGACTCAGAAAAGAAACCCAGAAAATTTGGCAGAAAACAAAGCTAGTGGGCTAAAGAGATGGCTCAGCATCCAGGGATCTCAGTTTTGTTTCTAGTAGCCATGGTGGTGGTGGTGGTGGTGGTGGTGGTGGTGGTGGTGGTGGTGGTGTGGTAGCAGTAGGGGTTGTATGTGTTGGGGTGACTTACAACTTTTTGTTAACTCTAGCTACAGGGGAATTTGATGCCCTCTTTTGGTCTCTGGGAGCACTGCATACACACGCACAATCTGGACCCTTCCTCCCCTGATAATTAAAGTAAAACAAAGCCAGGCATAGTGGCACATAGCACTTTTGGAGGAAGAGACAGGGACAGGAGTTTGAGGCTAGCCACATCTACAGAGAAAGTTCCAGAACAGCCAGACTACACAGATAAATCCTGTCCTGAAAAAACTAACAACAACAACAACGATAACAATAAACATTTAATGCCAAGATAGAGGCTTTCTGGTATACTGGAAGGAGGACGTGGTGAGGAGGCACACTGGACTCCATTTCTTATTCTCATTTCATAAGCTAGGTGGTAGGACATGCATTCTGCATCTTTACCACTGTCACAACTCCTTAGGACTGAGTCCACAGCTTAGTGGAAGAGTGCTTACCCAGCATTCATGAGGCTCTGGGTTCAAGTTCCAGTACTGGAGAATAAAAGTAGGACTTTTGTCAGGCAAACAGGCACATAATTTTAGCACATAAAACTTCAAACAATTATGTTATTTTTATAGTCAGTGTACAGTATTCAAAATGAATGTATTTTAAGGCCAAAAGAAGAAACGATAGTGCTAAGTGAAAAAATAAAATTGCGACATCGAAGACCAATATATCAGCTCTAATAAATTCCCCAGTAAGTTTAAGAGAAAAAATGCACAAAGAGGGAGAATAAGAGGATATAATACACAATTAAAATGACAAATGGGGTAGGGATAGTGGCTCAGAATGTAAGAATGCGTGAGAACCTGAGTTCAGATCCCTAGCACCAAGCAAAGGCTGAGTGTGGCCACAAGCTACCGAGACCCCAGCACTGAAGAGGAGGGTGATAGAGACAGGAAAATCATTGGGGCTTGCTGGCCACCAGCATAGCTGAAAAACAGCAAGCTCCAGGTTCAGTGAAGAAGCCTGCCCCAAGGCAATAAGACATCCTCCGGCCTCTCTATGTGTGCACCTGCATACACACATACAAACTAAAATAAAAATAAAATTATAAATGAAACTGCGTGGTTATACACAAATACATTCACAGACCAAAAAAGAGTGGGAAGCTAAAGAGTATAAGATGCAGAGACCTAACAGATTAATCAATGAAGAAGAGACTAAAAAAGTGACCAACAGCGACTTGAGGTATGAGGTCTGGTCGTTATCCTTCAGATCCTGCCTGGTTAAAAGTAATATGGGAAACGCAACAGCTTTGGGCTCAGTTGGGTCTGTGCTAATTCCAACCTTCCATCCAAGAGCAGTATCAGTGCAAATTCGTTGTCTTCACTGGGTAAGAGGTGCAGAGTGCACCCATCCTTCTTGCTTTGCAGGACATTAGGGGTTAAACGGGTCAGCAAGCATAAATGCCTAGCCCAGACCACCCCGTGTGTCACTTAACTGGCACTTTCTGTCAGCTCATGGCCCAGAGGACAGAAATTGTAAAAAGCAAAGCCATCTATCATGATGTTTTTCTTTCTGTGAGTAAAAATAACTGTCTAAGAATGACTGCTGGCAAGGAATTGGGCAAAGAGAAAGCCTTATTTGCTGCTGGTGGGAGTGTAAAGCACAGCCATATGGAAATCAGTAAGGATCTCTCAAGAAATTAAATATAGAATTACCATATGACAGCTATCTCATGCCTGAACAGATCCCCAAGCACTCGGCGTCCCAGTATAGCCCATCCATGTTTACTGGAGCTTGACTTGCAATAGTAAGAAAATGGAACCAGCCGAGATGTCCATCAACGGATAATGATAATGAAAACGTGGAAGATACACACAGTGAATTTCATGAAACCATGAAGGTTTCAGGAAAATGGAAGGTGTGCTGGGTTGGCCTACTGCTGCTTGTATTCTAATGCTAGTTTGGGCCCCCCAAGAGTAGTTGCCCTAAAGAGAGTAAGACACTGAGTAACCCTGCCTCCAGCTAATTGTGATTGGTTAAATAAAGCTGCCAATGGCTGGGCAAAAGAGACATGGGTGGGGTTTAGGTTTCCTGGGCTTGGGACCACAAGGAAAAAGAGAGTGTGGGAAAGGAAGGAGGAAAAGCCACCATGGGTTAATTGAGCCATCAAAACGTGGACATGTGGGCTGGTCAGTTGGAGTTAAGAGCAGCCCAGATGGAACAGTAAATAGTAAGCAATAACTCAGGGTTATCAATAGGAAATTAGATTCTAACAGCATGGAGGGTAGGCAGCTGCCCAGCTATTGTGCTGCTTAAGGCTTATCATAAGAATAAAGGTAGTGTGTGTGTCTTCCATCTGGGAACTCAATAACTAAAGGCGGAGTAGAAGCCCAGGCCTAGGATAGTAAATCATTTTTACTACAGAAAGGAGAGAGAAAGTATTATATTATTGGAAGTAACCTAGACTCAGAAAAATTATAGGGCAGTGATGGTGCAAAGCTTAAATTCCAGCACTCAGGAGGCAGAGGCAGGCCAATTTCTGAGTTCAAGGCCAGCCTGGTCTACAGAGTTCCAGGACAGCCAGGGCTGCACAGAGAAACCCTGTCTTGAAAACTCAACTCAACAACCAAACAGAGTTACATGTTCTCACCCAGTACGTCCCAGCTTGTCATGTTTCTGTGTATTGTATGCGAGTGAAGGTACAGGCTATGAATAAGCAAGAAGGGAGACCACAGAGGGCGAAAGAATGGCTGAGAAGGATCGGGCAAGAGGACATGTGTGATATAAACGTGGAAGGGAGGTTAGGGGGAGGCGGGGATGTAGGATCAGAGCATGGGAATCAACAAAACATACCTTGTTTGAAAATACTATAATGAAACCTAATGCTATGTGTGCTAATTGAAACTAACAGTCTATGCAAAGCCAAGAGTAATAGGTGCAACAACAGGGAAATTTTAATCTAAGACAACTGAGCAGCCCTTGCCTGAGATGCCTGGGAACACTGCTCCACTGTTCTTCATTTTGAGATATCTGCACATGCATAATGACATGTCTTTGGGACGGGACTCAATATTAAATATGAAACCCCCTATGTTTATATATATATTATACATACAACTGAAGGTAATTATATAGGAGAGTTTCAGTGTCTGACTTTTAATTGTGACCTGTCATCTCAAGTCAGGTGTGTTGGTTTGTCAGTACTTGTAACGTTGGAGATTGGGGCTGGTAAGATAGCTCATTGAGTTGAGGCATTTTGGTTGTCAAAGAAGATCAAATCTACAGAATATTCTATAGGGGTGAGCTAAAGATTTTCTTTATTTCCCTGTATTGGGGATTGAACCTAGGACACCATGCAAGCTCTACCACTGAGCTACATCCGTGGTCAGTTAAATACTTTTGTAAATAACTGCAATTTTGAGTTATGATACTTAAATTCCATCAAACATTGAGTCTTAGACATTTGAGGTAGGTAGATATTAACTATGATATAGAAACCTTTGCCTATTTCACTAGATTATAGTGAAAAAAATAGTAAGAGGTCTTAACAGATACTTTACGGGACAAATATGATGGCCCATGCCTTTAATCACGGCATGTGGGAGGCAGAGGCAGGGGATCCTCTGTGAGTTCCAAGTTAGCCTTGTCTACAATAGGGAGTTCCAGGACAGCCAGGGCTATGTAGAAACACTCTATCTCAAGAAAAAAAAAGATATTTTATAGCCTGTAACACACTACAGCAAAGTGCATTGTTACAGGATCTTAGGTAAGGAAAGGGAGTTTTCTAGAATACTTCAAAGTAGCAGGAAGACATATTCCTGTCTCTGAGTCAGAAGCCCCAGGGGACTCCACAGGACACGTGAACTGTCATGTTCTCCACATTCCAGACAGCAAGTCTCACTAGCAGGTACACTCTGCTCTAAGTGTGAGCAGTATAGCAAAGAGTATGACAACCCTGGCCCTTCTGGCACCTGGAGCAAGCACCGAGCCTGGCGCAGGCGGACAGTTAAATTCTGGGTGAATATATCCCCATGTGGTCAAAGAACAAGAGCCAGGAGGATATGTGTGTTGGCTTCACTAGAAAAAAAGTTGTGTCAGCAAGCATGGAACTGTCTCCAGAGCACCAGGGAGGCTCCTCAATGGAGAAGTACAGGCAGCTCCTGCATGTTGGATTTAGAATAGGCCATATTTGGGGGAAGGGGGTTTAGATAATTTTTAAGATTTATTTATTTATTTTATGTATGGGAGTACACTGTCATCCTCTTCAAACACACCAGAAGAGGGCATCAGATCCCATTACAGATGGTTATGAGCCATCATGTTGTTGCTGGGAAATGAACTCAGGACCTCTGGGAGAGCAGTCAGTGCTCTTAATAGCAAAGCCATCCATCTATCCAGGACTTAGACTGCTAATTTGTAAAAATTCAATTTTATTGATGGATATGAACATGTGTGCAGTGCACCTGTGGAAGCCAGATGAGGATGCTGGATCCCCTGGAGATGGAGTCACAGACAATTGTGAGCTGCACAATGTGGGGCCCAGGCACGGAAGCTGGGTCCTCTGGAAGAGGGCAAGTGCTCTTAACAGCTGAGCCACCTCTCCGGCCACAGACTACTAATTTATGTGAAACAAGGAGAGAAGGAAGCCCTCAGACATGTACAGACTTCCATACAGAATGTCAGTTTGGATATGCATGCTGGGACAACGTGGCCCAGGCATGTCACATTGCTGAGACCTCATGTGACAGCCCCCACCACCTGTGACCCTCTCCCACTCTCCCACATACATGACTCTTACCCAGACCAAAGCCCTCGGGAGCCTCTTCTGACAAACATTCTTCTACTTCCTCCGGGGGAAAGAACATATCTGGTCGGGATCCTAAGAGACCTGCTTGTGAAGGAAGGAGAAAACCATGACCTCATCTGTGCATAATAGAGATAAGAGTCATTGTAAAGATAAGACCAGGTCCCCAGAATATTCTAGAAATTGTGATTAGAGAGGAAGGTGACCATGTTTGCAAGAGACAAAATGGCCTGGGACCTGACACAGAGAGTCTGTTCCCACACCCCTCTAACTTGTGATACATCTCCAGACTTCAACAGAGCTCTGGGGACCCCAAGGGGATAGACATATACTAGGAGTGAAGACAGAATCATGAGCCAGCCCAATTCCCACCCACTCTGTTGATCAGGGACCCCAAGAAGTCCCCTAAAGCTGAAGCTGAGGCCGTGCTGTCCAGCTTACCCAGTGAGACTAGGTGACTGTAGTTCTCCAGCATCACATCCCGATACAAGGCCTTCTGGGCAGAGCTCAGCCGACCCCATTCATCCTGGGTGAAGAGCACAGCCACATCCTCAAAGGTCACCAAGTCCTGTAACACAGAACCCTTCCTTACCAACCAGGGCATACCACAGGAAAATTTATACTGGCTGTCTCCACACCTCTCCTGGATCATCCGTCTGCAGGAAGCTACTGTTCAGGGAAAAGCTAGGCATTTCCTCAGTATCTCCTAGTGGCCAAGCTTTGTGCTGCAGACAAACTTTGTCTCCAACTTTGGTACCAACTGGAGAGAAGTAGTGAGACTGTGCACTTGTTCACTGTGCCCACGTCTCCCACTCTCCACAGCCCTGATGTAGCTGGTGCAACCTCTCACTACAGTGCATACTTCTGTGTTTGTGGTGATGGCGGTGTAGATAAACAAAGGACACTGGCAACAGTGTAAAAGGATACAGCGCACAGGCAGTACTGTACAGTGGCTAACACTGGATAATGACAGCAAACCACACTGATACACTTAATGTCCTCTTTTTAAATCATTATTTTAGCATACATCCCAAAACACTCAAGAAATCTTTCCTGTGAAACACTATGTTGCATCTCACCAGCAGCAACCTCACGTGCTTTGTGTTTTCTGAATCCCTGGATTACACTAGGGGACCAGGCTGATGAAGACCATCTAGGTGTTCACAAATATCCGCTGTGTGTTCACAGGAAGACCAAACAGCTACAGGATGCACTTCTCAGAATGCACCAAGTCCTTCAATGTCCACTCTTTTCAGTAAGCCTCACTCCTCATCTGCTCACCCAAACACATGTGTGAGTACACACACACACACACACACTACGGAAATAATCCTTCTGTACTGTGACATCATCCATGTCTTCTCTGATTATAACCCATCCCTTCTTTGGAAATTCTCAAAAAGGGCGGGAGTCTCTCTCAGGAACCTGGAATCTAGCGAGGAAAACGGCCCCTTGCACAGTGTGGTCTTCTGAGCTAAGAAGCCAGGGGGCTTGTGTGCACTGAAGAAGGGCCAAGTGGAAGTCCAGAAAAGAAAGCAAAGGGTCTAAGAGGAGGGACTCTAAGCATATTCTAGACTCCATTTCCATAGCCAAAGTCTAGTTGTGTTTCTGCCTTTGGATGTGGGAAGGCAATTCACTATGTTTCTGATAAATGCCTGCTTTAGCTTAAGATAGCTCAGTGAAGTTTGTTACCTGTATGCAAAGCTTTGGTGCAGAGCAAGGAGCCAAGAGACACTGGCTGAAGTGAAGCAGTGAGTAGATTTACTAAGAACCATTGCTCATCTCTGGTTTCTGACACAGCTAATAAAACCTGATACATTGTATATCCCTAAGCTCTTCTGCCTGATGGCGGAAGCAACTAACACTTGATAATGACAGCAAACCATACTGATACACTTAACGTCCTTTTTTTAACCACAGCAGCCTGTGAACAACACAAATAGTGCTTAACTGCCATGCCTCAGATATGGCTCATCCCTCCAAGGTCCATGTGCCTGTTGCCCAGTGTGAATGAGTTGGGAAGTGGGACACCTTTAAGAGGTGGGGCTTATATGGGGCATGAGTAGGCTCCTCGAGTTCCAGCCTCTGAAGGGTTCAATGCACATCCTGTAGGATTGGGAGGAATGGGGCAAGTCTCTCTGGATTGCAGTGGCTATTAGGAGCAGCACACTGTTATAAAGTAAATTTAACACTTTGGCTCTCTCTCTTGTTTGCTCTCACCATGCAAAACTCCCTGCACCGTTCTCTGTTCTGTTATGTGGTGTCATTGGCTACATATGATGCAGCCTATAGCGCTGGGCTATAGGCAACCCCGGGTGGCCCAATCTTGAAATTTCAGCCTCTAAATAAAGCTCTTTGATTATAAAACTCAAGAAGAGAATGATCAGCCAGCAAGCTGGAACTGGTTGGTGGCTCTCCCAGCTTCTTACCTCCCATACATTCATGTCCCAGAGAGTTAAAGACATAAAAGCAAAGGAATTGGAACAGGTTTTACCTAAAGAGACTGGCTCTACTTAGAATACTGTTTAAATCTGAGCTCTTTGGAGACAGGCTCTCCATGTATCCCAGGCTGGCCTTCAACTTTTAATCTTGCTGCAGTCTGCCAAGTATTATGATTACAGGTGTAGGCCACCATACCCAGCTTTGTGAGTGTGTGTGTGTATGCGTGTGTATGTGCACCTGTGTGTGTGTGGTGCTGGAGACTGAACTTAGGGCCCTATACATGCCAACCAAGTATTCTACCACAAAGCTATCCCCCTAACCTATAGAAGTAAAGTTCTTCCAATTATTTTTTTTACTAATATCATATATTCTTCTTAAACAAAAGTTACATGCTGTCTTTAAAAGACATCAATGAACAAGTGGAGTCTAGGAAACCCCATGTTCACAGGGAGCAGTTCAAATTCCTTCTTTTAGCTCCCAGCTCAGTTCCTGCCTTTCCCATTTAGGACTAACATCTTACTGGCTAAGAGAAGTGGAAAGGTTTTCATTTCATACTAACCTAGAATCGTGCCCAGCTGTGCCATTTACCTGCCTTACAGAGAGCTCGAAGCTCTCTAGGAGGAGACCTGTGATGGGAGGGAGGGAGCAACTGGGGTCAGGCGTTTAGGGAGACTGGATAAGGAGAGCTTCTGGTTGGAGCAAACAACACGTACTCTTCAAGTCAAGAACACAACTGGGGGACACGGGGATGACACTGGATGGTGATGACTCACAAGGCTCCTCCCCCACT
This sequence comes from Grammomys surdaster, assembly GCF_004785775.1. NCBI lineage: Eukaryota > Metazoa > Chordata > Mammalia > Rodentia > Muridae > Grammomys > Grammomys surdaster. Next base: position 5,287,227 of record NW_021604703.1, on the reverse strand, counting down.
CACCTGGACCAGGGCTGGGAGGTGGCTGACAGCCATTCCTTTTCTCTGGTGAGCTGAGGAACACTGAGTAGGGAGGAGGCAGGAGAGGAGCTTTACAACTGCAGGATTCCTCAGACAAGAACCATCTGCACACCTGTGATGAGAGGGCCGGGTCAAAGGTCACAGGGATGCTCCTCAACATCCCTATCCTGGCATCCTCAGTTCTCCCAAAGCTGTGAGTTCTTTGTTCAGTTTGCTCCCGGTGCTGTGCCCCTCTGAAGGTAGTTGTCCTTGCCCGATCTGTAAGGTGACTGCTCCCCATGCCATTTGCATCTTTCCTTTCGTCAGATCCTGCATGCCTTTCTGTTTTGTGTGGCTTTGGCTTTCTCCTGCAGAAAGTTTGCCCAGCCCAGTTCTAAAACACTACCCATTCTCTGTCCTTTCCCCTACAGCTGTGCTTTGGAGTCTTAAGCCACTCTTTCCTCCTGGGACAGTTTGATCCCAACTAGAGGGAAGGAAGAGGGAAAGATTGAACTTTCTCCTGAAAGGGAAGGGAGTTAAGCAGGGCAGATCTTCACCTTGGAAGCCTTGCAGTCCATGTATTGTGTGGCTTAAGGATTCTTCTCTGGTTTAAGTGACCAGGAGTAAAAGGCAGTGTATTTGCGCTCTCTCTCTCTCTCTCTCTCTCTCTCTCTCTCTCTCCCTCCCTCCCTCCCTCCCTCCCTCCCTCCCTCCCTCCCTTCCTTTCTCTGTTCCTCCCTCCCTCTGTCTCCCTCTGTCTTTCTCTGTGTCTCTGTCTCTTTCTCTGTTTCCCTCTCCCTCCCTCTCCATCCCTTTCTCCCTCCCTCCCTTTCTCTCTCTCTCTCTCTCTCTCTCTCTCTCTCTCTCCCTCTCCCTCTCCCTCTCCCTCTCTCTCTGTCTCCCTCCTTCCCTCCCTCCCTCCCTCCGTCTCTGTCTCTCTCTGTCTCTCTCTCTCTCTTTGTGTGTGTGTGTGTGTGTGTGTGTGTGTGTGTGTGTGTGTGTAGAAGGGTGTTTCGGGTTTGGGAGAGTGTAGGGGGTCAGGTTCGGGGAGAATGAATCATTCACAAAAGTCACCCTCCACAGTTTTGTCAAGTGCAGGAGCTGCACTGAAGGTGTCCTGTACGCAAGTTTCTCAGAGAGAACTTGGAGCCACACTGAGAATATACTCAGCAGCTGGACGGAACTGTATTTCTGAGTTTGCTACAAGATAAGCTAGACGTCTTGACCCGCCCTTCACATGCAATCAGTTTCGGATCCCTTAGCTCCACCACAAGAGAGTTCTGCTGGTCCTCTCTGTGTGGAATCCAATCTCAGTACATGCGCTGCAAAGTTAAGGACACTGGATCCACGCCATCTAAAACGGACCACAACCCACCCTTAGTCTGGGTCCCTTCCGTTCTCATTTCCACACCTGACCTTCGGTTTCTGGACACTGCAGGTCACCTTGGGGCTTTCTTAGAAGCTTGTCCACTGCGGCGACAAAGGATACCCTCAACAGAGCAGTCAGGACACAATGAGCTGGAGCCAGCTGCTCGACGCGGAGCCGCGCCTGCGCATTCGTACAGGAGCCAGGAAGCCTAATTCCCACAAATCTCCCTGTTGAAGCACTTGGGTTTTTGGACTCCTTTTCTCAGAGGGAGCCCAAGAGCAAAACTGACAAAGTGCGCCTGCTCCGAGTCGCTTTGTGGGCGAAACTACAATTCCCAGAAGCCTCTGTGGGGCGCTATCCAATCGCTGGGCAGACAAGTGGAGTCCTGTGGAGACCCACTGTGAAATGAGGTCCTGGATGTTGTTATCAAGGGAACTAGACCCTAGGATCTGCCAGCAAAGCCAGGGAACGTCCAGGAACTTTGTAATAGCGTCTAGCAGTAGAGAAACAGCTGGAAAGACAATCAGGTTCTACAGCCTCTGTTGAAGCTGGACACAGGGTAGGCGTGATAGTCCCTGAGTGCAGTGAGGGTTGAGGTAGCAGGGTTGCAGGGGAAGAGGACAATGACCCTGGAAGTCTCTACAAAGTAAACAAGTCTTTCTGGGATGCTATATAGAAAGTTTGTATTTACTTCAGATGACTGTATTTTGCATGGCCCTGTGAGTATGAAGCAATGTACCAAAATGTCTCCTTGAAGATTCTAGTTGCCTTTGACCATGTAATAAGTAAGTATTCATGCAGGAACTTCCTTGTTGGTAAAAATGTAAACCAAATTCAATTTTAAAAATATGATCTGAGATCGACACTTCTGGGATTGCTGACCACCCTTTAGGATGCAATGTCAGTGACTCTATCCTGGGCTTTAAAGATATCATTCTCTCACTTAGTGTGGTCATAGGTCCATGCACTGTGCAGAGAATGGAGAAATCGAGTGAACCCTGCACTGCAGGGTTGGTGTGACTAGGAAAGGTGGTCCATCAAACAGAAAATATTCATCAGGAAGCGAATGACAGGTCAGCAGAGCTATGTTAGGGGATTACAGAGTGAGAAGGGGGAGGGGTGCTTGGGAGATTTGATTGTCCCAGGAAGAGCTGCCCAACAAAGAAGTTGGCTTAGGGGATTTGATGTTTAGCAAGACCAGCATGTTTGCCAGGGACAGGGAAAAAAGAGGGCTGAAGGTGACAGTGTGTGTGACTCTGAGGTTCTGACCACCATGGTAGGAATGTGGATTCATTTCCTGTGAGAGGAAAGCAATGGAAGTTCCAAGTGGACAGATGAAGCTATCTGTACAGACTCTGGTCTGCTGTGGGCAGGACAGATTCAGGGTGAGTTAGGGATGGCTGTAGGACAGTGAAAGCTTCTGCTGTTTGATTCCTAACAATCAAATCTCACCTGAAACATCGGCAAGATAAACTAAAGCCCCAGACCATGGTGTGGTTGAGGGGGAGAAAAGACAGTAGACCCGGAGGTTTGTGCAACAGGCAGTGTGTGGTATACCCTCCCTTCATTATATACCGCTTGTAAGGTTGGGATGATTGTTTTGTGCACTGTGTTAGATTGCCTTTGTAGTGTTCCAATGGTGATTTCTGGACCAGCAGAGATCAGAGTACAGACCAAGCTTTGGTATTGTTAAGCACCATCTGTTTTTGTAAACACCCTACAACACCTTCTGATTGGTTTAATAAGGAGTTGAACAGCCTATAGCAAAGGAGGATATGATAGGTGGAACTTCCAGGCAGGGTTAGGGACTCTGGGAGAGTCTGAGGAGTAAGATTCGTTGGTAAGGATCAGGAGGGGGAATGTTCTCCATTCAGACAAGGAGGAAGACGGACATATAAAACTGAGGAGAGGTAACCAGCCACATGGTAGAGCATAGATTAATATAAGTGGGTTAGTTTAAGTTATAAGAGCTAGGAGGGAACAAGTACCCTAAGTACTAAATCCTTCATAATTAATAAAAGCTCTCCATGACATTATTGGGAAACTCATGTCTTAGAGTAAATCCAATTGGTTATTTTCTAAGACATTTGCTTTGAGAGCCTAGTGGTTCTCCTAGGAGCTGTGGGTTCTGGATGGCATGCTGGTAAAATTAGACATCAGTTTTCAGATATATTGACAATTAAACAGCATTTGCACTAACTGTGTTAGGCAGTTTCCTAAGCACTTTATTATCTAAAACAACCAAAAGCACTAAGGTTTACGCCATTAAGAAAGAAGGAAACAGTCACTGATATGAAATACGTTGAGCAAGGCCCTGGTAAGCAGGTGGGACCAGGAATGTCACTCTTGCTAATGAATAAAGGTGCAAAGGCGTCCACATTGTCTGCCTAAGCTTGCTGGGGGTGACATGTCTTCCAAAAATTCTGATGAAAGTAGTGAACCTTCCATTTATCTGATTCATTTCTGCTGGGGTTAGTGAAAGTTTGTAACCTTAATTTTTTTCAAATCCTAGTTTTATTGGTGATTCTTAAACACTTCAAACTCCCTTTTAGCCCACTACCCACCAAGGGTAGTGGAAAAGAAAGGATATGGGGGAAGTGAACGTGTTTAAAAATGGTTTTTTGGAGCAACTCCCATCTGTGTTGTCTGGAAACCAGTAGTTCAGTTTACAGGTCAGCAGCAGCAACTTGATCTACTTGCAAACATGTTATAGATATAACAGCAGTCCAGTTTGGTAGAGTCGGGATAGCACATGAATCAGGAGACGTGTCCCAACCTAGCAGAGACAGCCAGGCCTCAGTATGAGTCAGCAGATGGGACCATGATCAACAGGAATCGCAGGAAAAGTTCTTGGCTGTGCCTCAGTGAAACATAGATCAGCAAAGACCTGAGGCCAACAAGCATTTAGCTATGTAAGCAAGTCAAGCTTAGCCTCCATCACTGTCTGTTTGGTCCTATTTATACTCCCTCCAAACATCATGTGTCCTCTCTGAGTCTTGCCTCAGCAAGTGAGTCTGACTTAACAAAATTCCATGTGAGTTGTCTCAGCTGACATCATTCTGCTAGTCAGTCTGTGGAAGCGGCAAGAAGTAGAGAGCACACCACCAGAAGTTTTTGGGGGGCATTTCTTGAGCAAACCCCATCCAGTCACTTGTATCTGCTTCAGGAAACACTCATTCACATGTTTGCTCCAGCAAAACACAGTCCCACACTTTCCATAGAACCCTTAAGTTTCTACATCAAAAGTCTTTAGGAAATGAATACCTTATGGATAGCCTTCTGAACCTGTGGGGTGTGTGTGTGTGTGTGTGTGTGTGTGTGTGTGTGTGTCACACACAGAGATGTACACAATCTCTAAACAGGGCTGGCACATAGCTCGGTTGGTAGAGTGCTTGCATGAATACCTTTGATACCCAGTATAACTGTAATTCACTTGGGAAGTAGAGACAGGCAACAACAGCATGGATGAGACTGTCTCAAAGGTCAAAACAAACTGTAGTGACCTCTTTGACGTAAAGTCCATGACACCATATGGCTCTAGCTAGGACTCCCTTTCAAGCTTCACTTACTGTTCCCAGGATTCACCAGGCCTCATCCATTTTCCTCATGAAATTTCTTTCATTACGATCCAGTCTAAGAAATAAAGGGGTTGGAAGACACCAAAAACTCTTTTGCTGTCTGCTCCCACTATGAATTAATCATTTGCAAATTACAATTCATATAGGACCAATCTGCCTTCTTCAAGACTGGCTACTTCTTCCTAGTTCCTAGTTCTCTGTTGCAGAGCCTAGCAACAAGATTTTTGCAGTAAGGTGCATCATTTTTCTTCAGTTTAATTTCCTGCCACTTTTATTGTTACAGTCTCAAATCACTAAACTCCCAGAATTTCCTAGATATACTGGGTTCTTTTATCCATTTTTTTCACTGTTCCTGCTGATCTGCATCAGCTGGCTCACTCCCTTGGGCACCCTGAACTAGGAGCTACTTGGCAGCAGGGACTAAGTGTCCTTCCTCCACTGTACTGTGAATAGGAGTGTTTGCAGTTAAGTTATTGTTCTAGCCTGGTATTGTGGGCAGAGATGGAACCAGACCAATTAGTGTAAATATAGGCAAGTGTACTACCTCAACTATATCCTAAGGAGTCAACTCCCAGGGCTGTTGGTGTTCTGGGTTTCTGGGACGACTGATTAATCTCGGAGAAAGAGACAATGCAGGATGATTTTAGGCTTCTAGCAGCAGGATGGATCTGTGTCTGAAAGACTGAACTCCCCACTTTGCCTCTTCATTGTTACACAAAGGTGCCTTTAGTAAACCAATTTCCAAATACCAAAACCTCTTAGCTCATCTAGGAGTTGACTGAAGGATCCATTTCCTAAGCTATTCCCAGACATACAAGACTTCCTGGTTTGTCAGGTATCTCTTGAGACTAAGTTATGCAAAGTCTCAGTCAATTATTCAGAAAGAGCAATTCCATAAATTTCAGGTAACAATCACTATTTACAAAGGGTTATTTCAAAGTCTACAAAGGCTACCTGGTCCTATCACTCCAGAATTCATTCCACACACAATGGCTCTGCTAAAATTTTGCTATACATGGTTCCTTCCTTTCTTATACTTCATGTAAAAGTATTTTTTTATTTGCCTGCATAATTAGCTCCAAGGCTTTTGCCTCCATACAGTCTTGTCTATGTCTAGAAAGTTGTCAGCCTCTGAGACTTACTGCTGAAGAAGCTCACCCTTTCTTGTTCTTTCTGGGCTCTGGTTAGCTGGTTTTACTCAGGTTTTGGGGCTCAAACTCCTTTCCAAGCTGACTGATTCAACCTGGCTTCTTCCTCTGCCTCTTCTGAATTTCTCTGCTTGGCCTGATACCAACGTTGGGAATGTGTTCCAATCTACTGGCACCTTCTCATTCTCTGGCTCTTTCTGTCTTCACCTGTGTCCAGCTCGTTCTCTCTCTACCACCTGTCTCTGTACAGCTTTTCTGGTAAAACTACATCCTTTCTCTTTTTGCTCTCTCTGCACTGCCCCTTAGTCTTCCCTTTCTCTCTCTTCTTGTGAGTGTTGGCAATATACTATTGCGTCAAATCTTTCTCTGATTAATCACCTTTCCTATGAATTAAACATCACTTTCAAACAATCCTGCTTCCTTCTACAAACTAAATTTACCTCCATTGTTTTGGATTAAAGGTGTGTGTACAAAGGGCATGTTTGTATTCCAGCCAGAGGGATTAAAGGTTTGTGCTAAGGGCTGAACCACACCACAACCAGAAACAGGTGATTCCAGTAAGTAACATAAACTTGGGGTTCACAGTGTGATAAAATACACTCCAACAAGTTCAAGAGCCAGAGATAAGCCCCTTTAACAGCCAAATGTTGGAAGCTGTAAGGGAAAGTGTGTAGTCCCTGAGGGGTCCACCACAAGGGCCCTCAAAGCCAGTCCCTTCTTCCCAGATACCTTAAGATGCTGCCACAGAAGCTGTCAAAATGGCAGCATGTATCAAAACAGTGACTCCCATCCTTCTGCCATTATGAGGAACTATGGCAAGCAAGTGAGTTTCTGGAGATGACCCTCCATTTTCCATGGTTGAGACGGATTAGTTCTGAGAGAGACTTCATCTTATGATTGCCTGATGCTGCTGATATATGCCTGTGAATCCTGGGCATTAGCCCACCCTATTGGGCATATTTCCTGCAGACTCAATATGAAGATGCACTTTACTATATAGTTAGGCAGTGTAGACGAATTAAAGATTTCATAATTCCTGATAATGATTTTAGAAATTCCTAAATTGATATAGGTAGGTAATCTCAAGACCATTATAGAATAAAAACTGTAAATAGAACAACACATGAAAGTTTACAGACCTTCATGTATTGCAGACTAATTACACTATGAAATGAAATCAGTCTTGAAGCAAATTTACGATCAAGGAAAACATTTCTTCTAGATTATGAATGAGGTAAACTATTTGGTAACTAAAGATCATAAACTGGGAATGGACAATTGATTACAGGTGCGAGCACAGAAATAAATGATGGACTAGTCCTTCTGCACAACACTTCAAAGTGAGACACAAGGCAGATGATATTTCTCTTGACAAAACTGTGCTAATTTATGACATAAAAATTACTGCTTTAAATTTATAATGAATTTATGGCGCTAGTACCAGATAATGAACATGTAGTCAGGTACTAGTCTTAATGGAAAGACATGTAAAGAATTCTGCTGTAATTCCTTATGTCTTACTGATCTATTGCCTAAAACTTACTATGAACTCATGGAATGTAAAATTGCTTAGAAAACCATGTGATCAATCATCCTAAGAAAGGGTAAAAACTAAGGACCACAATAAAATAGGGGTTCAGCCTCCTTCAGCTTCATCCAGTATGTGTATGTCTGTTCTTTTTCCTGTCTTTTCTTCTCTTTTCTTCTCTTTTCTTTTCCCTTTTCCCCTCTCTGGCTCACAAGGAGTTAAAGCACTCTGAGTGTTTTGCCTGGCCAGTTGAAGGGACATTGAACTAGAGAGAAAAGAGCCCTAGCCACTAAGCTTTTTTCTCATCCCCTGCTGCTATCAGCAGCCGGTGGCTTTTGGCTACAGAATAGCAAAGAGTTAAAGAAAGAGAAAATTTACCAAATGTAAGCTAATTTTGCTCCAACAATTGCAACTTTTGCCCCTGAAATCTCTGACACCACTCTTTGCAGTCTTGTCCAGGAGACCCCAATATGGACTGGTCCCATGCAAGCAGGAAAACCTATGAATCCCTAACCTACCCACAAAACTCCACCAATCCTTGGACATGAAATCCCACCAGTCTCTGAACAGAAAAACCCACCAACCCCTGAGCTCCCCAAGCTCAAGAAGAAATCCCACCAGTCCTCAGTCTGGAAAGCCCTGCCCCGGAAGGAATCTTGTGTAAGTCTTTTCCTTTATTCATGTCTCTACTGTCCACTCCGGGCAACAGAGGGAGCATCCCCCGTGTTCATCCCTTCTCTTCCTAAATCCACTAACAAATCTGTTAGTAGATTTGCTGCCTTGTGTGACTCTCCTTGAGAGGCCAAGAAGGAATGAGGAGAAAAAGTGACGAAGTGGAGCAAGACTGAGGCTCCTGAGCTCCGACTCAGGTGGGGATCTGTTGTAGATTGCCCTGGTGCTGTTTGTATTTTGATGCTAATTCAGCTTCAGCAAGAGGTGCTGCCTGGACCGAGGAGTGAATCACTTACTCAGGACTTCACGTGACCCTTCTAATGAATAAAGGAACCAATCACTGGTCGAGTAGGCGGGACTTCCTGGTAGGACAGAGGGACAGTGGAGGAGGAGAAGAGAATGGGGAAGAGGACAGGAGATGAGGCAAAAATGTAGATAGTGGAGCCCCCGTTTCAGGTGGCAGATCCATCTGGATCCACTACTGGAGGATTTAACTTAGAATGGCTTATAAATTAGAATGTTAGTTGTTGCACCCAGTGATTGAGTTATCATTGATTCTGAACTAAGTTTGTGTGGTGTTTTCCTTAACGCAGCTGCTAAACTGGATTCCAGAGAGAAAGTTACCATGCCGAAGCATGGGTTTGCAAGAAATGCACCTTAAAAAATTGTGGGAATTTTGAAGCATGGGGCTGGCATAGTAGTGACCTCCCCTAGCGAGCTGGGTGGAGAGATTTTGGAGCTCTGAGTCAGAGAGTCTCCATGAGATGAGAATAGGCTGGCCAGCCTGCTGGGGCCTTTCAGCGTAGCATAGATTGCATTTACACACACACACACACACACACACACACACACACACACACACTAACTACAGAGATCGCTTCTCCTGGGAGCTGCTGTAAGGAGGCAAAAATTACAGAAAAGATTGGGACCCCCATCTGAACTAAGGCTAGTAAATTCACAGCCCTGAGTTAAAAAAGGGGTGGGGGACTAGCCAGAAGGCAAGTCAGCTAGGCTGTTCCAGGAACTGACTTACCACAAAGAATAGCAGAACTACAAATACGGGTTGGTCAAGATACTCCTGGAAATGACTGACCACAATGGGCTAGGTTAAGGTCACATTCCTGAGAAAAATGTGTACAGGATGTTTCCCACTCCCCACCCCGGTTTATGACGTGTGCAAAATGTTTCCCACTCCCCACCCTGGTTTATGACTAGCTAAATAATCAGTTGAAAACTTTCCACTATTTTTATGGTATGGGTTAAGATTTACTACTGTTCCTCTTTTTGATTTCCCCCTTCACTCCCCTAGTTTGCGGTCTTTTCCTTTAAATAACCCTTCCTCCCAAGCCTCTGGGTCGACACTCCTCTGCCCTTGCATGGGACATGAGTCTCGGCCCAGTGCTGAATTTGATTAAACAACCTCTTGCTGTTGCAACAAGTCTGGTCTCTATCGTGGTTGTGGGTGAGTCGCATCTTCCCGATACTTGAGTGAGCGTTTCCCCTCTCTGGGGGTCTTTCACTGCAATGCTTCCAATAAGGATGCTTCTTCTCAGAGCTATATGGTTACTGGACTTCCATGTCTCAGGATGCCCTTCCATTGCGACACTGACCACTGGGACACCTCAGAGCTGTATAGTGAAGTGGTAATTTCTGGTTTCTTGGGAGATTAGTTGTATCATGTGATGTTCTTCTGGAAGGTGAGAGAATGTTTTGCTGAAGCAGACACACGAGAGGATGTTTTGATTAGAACAGACATTTGTTGTTTTTCTGAAAGCTATCTTGTGAAAGGGCATGTGATGATTTCCTGGAGCTGACAGTTAAGAGGGCACATGATGTTCCAAAAGACTATAACTCCACAGACATTGAGAGAATGTTCTTGCATTGGTGCACCTTGCAACACTTTACTGGTCTCCACTAATCTTTGCTCATCTTTGCTTGTCGCGACTTCATTGAGAGTAACTTGCCAAAGAGCTTCTCATGGTATTTTGGCTGCTTCTAGCTGGTGCTGACTCATGCTGATTCGGAGTTTGGGCAGAGCCTCATGGTTTCTTCTGGACTGAGTAAGCCATTACTGCTGCTGCGTGTTTGGTGACACTGTTGAACTGGACTGCTGATATCCTGACAACGAAGATTGGAATCACCCCAAAGAACCACTAAATAAAACAGGTCCACACTCCCCTTGTCCTGTTAACCATCTTCCTTAAATACCTTTGGTCAGTGAACCATAAGGGAGGTAGAAGCATTAAAGCATTCTAATTAAAGTACGTTGTGAAAAATATAAACCTAGAGTGTATATTCTGGGCCCCTATGCCTCAGGATGCCCTTCCATTGGGATACTTTCTCTGCTCATAGTGAAGAGGTCAGCTCAGAAACTTTGGAAATGTCACGGGACACTTGCCTCTCCAGAAGGGAGAGGCTAATTAACATTCCTCAGCCCTGTGGGTGGGAACACATTCTACAGGATGGACCATTGGCCACCCACAGACAAGGGAAGTCCTTGCCACCTCATTCCTTAAAGACCAGTCAGTTTAAAAGTCACACTGTTCTGCCAGCCATATTGTGCCTAGTTGTTGTTTCTCTATTCTACCCCCTGGAAACTATATAAACGTCCACCAAATGAGCTGCTCCAGGTTGCCTCTCCTTTTGGATGTAGGATGACCCCAGCATGCTGGAACAATAAAATTCCTCTTGCTTTTGCATCGATTCCCAGCTCCGAGTTGTTCACTCAGGGGGGGTCCCTGGTAAGCTAAGGCTCAGCAGAGTCTTACATTTGGTGCATTGGCCAGGAATCCAACCTCCTGTGGAGACAGCGGTGAATCAGAGGTCTTGAGCAGGTACCGAGATTTTTTTGTCTGTCTTGCTGTTTGTCAGAGTCTGAGTCTGTAAGTCTGTTTGAATTTTCAGTTTGCTTGCAAGCGGCAAGGGGGAAGGGGGGTTCGGAGAGCCTACAGTGTGGTTCGGTCAAGTGCGGCGGGTAGACATGCCTCAACTTCGTGACTAGGGGGAGCCTGAAGGATGCTTTAGGCCCCCCGGGGGTTCAAGAGGACTCTGCTCCTTTTGGAAACACAAGACAGTAATAGCAGGAACAGAGTCTTGCTATATAACCTGGTTCATCTGGCTCCTGCCATATTGGCAGGGGCACCTGGTTTGTCTCAGCATGGCTGGAACTGGCCAAGCAACTCTGTTATCTGGCTCCTGCCATATTGGTAGGGGTGAGAACTGTTACCTGTGAGAACTGAATAACTGTGGGACTGCGTGAGGGCATCCTGGGTCATGGTTGAGCAGGTGCCTAGAACCCCGAGACTCTACGTGAGTACCGGCAGGAGTTCGGCACCCCCCAGAATCCAAGGTCCTGAAAAGCAGTCATGTCTTCATAGAATTACATTGTTCAGTCACATAGACCAGACTATAGGCCTCAGGCCCTAGGGATTTACATACTAATGAAGGCCAGAGGGCAGAGCAAATTAAGCATGCTTCCCCCAGATCCTCCCCCAATCCTCCCCCTTTCTCCCTCCCTATATAACTCGGGACTGCCCTGAGTTCTGGGGTGTACGCCTAGATCCATCCACCATCCGCCATGACAATAAACCTTTCTGGAACCAAGGACTTCCTTGTGTCATTGGGGCCTGTCGCCGCCAAGGCCTCCAGGCTGCTGGAACCATAGGATTCCTCCTGAATGTGG
>NW_021604703.1:5268730-5275240 GCF_004785775.1 Grammomys surdaster | reverse complement strand
GGGACCCGCCGCATCGTGGAAGCCCCTCCGGGGCCTCACCGCTGTGGTGGCCTCTAAATTATCCCCACAAATAACCTGGTTTCTGTGACTGTGGCAGGGGCAAACTGTCTGTGTGCTGATTTTCTTTCTCTGTGTTCTTGGACTTGGACTGACATTATTTTTGGACTGAATCTACCCCATTAAACATCCTAGTTAACTATCGGAGGGAAGTTAGGGAAAGAGGAGAAAACTTGTTAGTAGTTGTAAAGAAGGGCAAGTTAGTTATTCTCTGCTTTTCCGAATAGCCCACCTTTGGAGTAGGGTGGCTACCCATAGGATCCTTCGACTTAGAGTAAACAAGGCAAAAAGAGTAAACAGGGCAAAAGACCTAGAGGAAAACAGCCTGGAGTACATTGGGAGGCTGATTTTGCAGAGGTTAACCCAGGAAAATGTGGATGCCCTGTAGTATTTGTAGATACTATCGCTGGATGAGTTGGGGCTTTCCCCACCAAGCAGGAAATAGCTACCATGGTAGCCAAGGAGGTATTAGAAGAAATCTTCCCCAGGTTTCGAGTGCCCAAGGTAATTGGGTTGGATAATGGTCTTGCTTTTGTTTCTAAGGTAAGGAAGGGATTGGCAGAGATATTGGGGACTAATTGGGAGCTCCATTGTGGATACCAACCCCAGAGCTCAGGGCAGGTAGAGAGAATGAACAAAACCCTAAAAAGAGACCTTAACTAAATTGTCTTCAGAAACTGGTGCTGGCTGGGTGGTGCCCCTTCCCCTGGTTCTGTTCGAGACCTGAACACTCCTCCTGTGTGGAACCCCCACTCCCTTGACCCCGGCTCTTGACCCCCACTCCCCAATGTGACTTTTGAGGCTGATACAGATCTTATGGCTCAATTGCAAGCTTCCCAGATCAGCCACCAGGAATTGTAGCCTACACTTAGTGATCTGTATAACACAGGTACCCCAGAGGTTCCACTTGAGTAAGCAAAGCAAAAAGGGCCATTCCTGGTGTTGTTGACCACCCCGACATGGAGTAACTGCCTGGGTTCATGTAACTCACGTCAGACCAGCACCTGATGCCAACTGCAGAGCAGCCAAACACCTGAGCAACCCCCTCAAGCTCAAGATCCCCTACCCTTCTTCAAGGCCAGAGAAGCCATTAGATGACTATGGTGTATCTTCCTTCCCATGCTGAGCCTCAGGATCCCCCATAACCCTACCAAAGTGACTTGGCAAGTACTCTCAGCCACTGGGGATGTGGCTTGGTCCACTACAGTGGCACACTCACCTTATACCTGGTGGCCGGACCTTGTCTTTGGTCTCTGTAAGTTATCAGCAGGCCTTGACTCCTGGAATATCCCTATCTTAGAGACACAGGGGCAGGGATTACCCAAATGTCAGGGAAGAGGGACTTTGGAATCTAAACCATGTCCCAGAAGCAGCCTTAGAGGATAGGGCTTAGGGTGTGGACACCTGAAGTTGAGAAGTGTCCTGTGAGAAACCCCCATATATGTGTGCCCCTGAGATGGGAGAAGCCGGCAGCAGGCCCATCAGTGTGTGTGGGTGGGTGGGGGGCAACTACTTTTTCTGTGCTACTTAAGGGTGTGGAACATTGGGAAACACATACTGGAGACCATTAAGGAGGTGGGAGGAAGATAGTTAAGGAATCAATGACAAAGATGCAGGAGGGACTAGCCAAGAGAGAGAGGGAGCAAGCCCAAAGACAGTTTGAGTCTTGGTTTAACAACTAACTCCCCTTGGTTTACTACTTTGATTTCTACATTGTTAGAACCCCTGATCATTTTGTTCCTGCCTCTGACTTTTGGCCCCTGCATTTTGGATCACGTAGTTGCTTTTATAAAAGATCTCATAGGTGCAGTACGGTTGATGGTCCTGAGACAAAAATATCAAGAGCACAGCACAAAGGACCAGGGCTATGAGCTGCTTAACTATTCACAATAGCTTCAAGATTGAAGCATGCACAAAGAAAAGACAACTTCCTAGAAGCTCTTCTCATTGTTACAGAAAAGGCACCTTTAGCAATTCAGTTTCCACATACCAAAACTTATTATCTGACTTATCGGTTGTCTTGAAAGGCCCAACATGTAAGCAAGTCTCATCATCCAAGTAACACTCAACCATATGAGACTTCCTGATTTGCCAGGCATGTCTGGAGACTGTTGGGCCCCTCTTTTCTCCTCCCCATCCATGCCAGTGGTGCGTGGAAGGCAGGGGCAAGTGTGGTCCCCACTGACACATCAGGCACTCTGCTGCTGCCCCCACAAGGCTCACTCTGTTCACATGTTCCACTCAACCCCCTTCCCCGTGCTGGAGAGGGTGGCTGGTCCATTGTGGTGCGGTGCATGACCTTCCTGTCCAGTGTATGTTGGGCCTCATTTCAACCCTGGTTTGGGCCTTGTGGACAGACCCGAGCCTGGCTCTGGTTTCTGCAGCCTTGTGGGAGAGTCTAAGCCTGGCTGGAGTTTGAGACCTGTCTTAGTCACTTCCGTACCAGAGTGACTCAACAGGACCTGTTTGGCCCTGCCTCTGCTCAGCTGAGGCTGGTGGAGAGCTTTTCAAATGGCCCTGTCAGTCACCCCATACCCTCCATCACCCTCCCTCAACCCCTATATCATCTCACCCCACCAAAACTCTTCCTCCCTATGCTCTGAGTTTATATAAACAAGAGGTTGTTACATTAAAGTTGAGTTTCTGCTTCAACTCCCCGCTGGGTGTGTTTCTTTGGGCCTTCGGCACACCATCCCACTCAGCCTCGGAGAGACCCTGCGGGACTAGGACTTCTCTCTCCTCTCACCTAGACCTGCCGGCTTTAAGGAGCCAACATGGAAACCAAGATATGCAGAGGCTTGGAGAATCCTTCTAAAGAATAATCCCATAAAATCTCAGATAACAATTGAAGAAGAAATTTTAAGTTAGCTTAAAAATAATATAGCAGAAAGCCTTGATTCATAAGCACAAGTAGTTAAGAATGCAGATTTGCTAGCCCAAGGCCATCACAAAGAATGTAGAGCTGGAGAAACAAAGGTCAATTGAGTGTTCCGGGAGTTGGCTGACTGTAAAGGATAGAGAGGATGTACAAAGACAAATTTCTGAAAACAAGTGAATGATGAGTTATCTATCTGTTCCCATGATGTTTGACTTAACTTTTTCTGAACCTCCCCCACGCCTTGGGGCCCACCAAATGTTTCAGGGACTTGCGGTCTAAAATTAATCAGATAGTTTGTTGACTCAGATAAGCATCCGCCCCTGGGTTTTGAGAGAACGGGAACCCAAGGTTGTTCCTGTGAGATCTTTTCCTGGAGCTGCTTGTGTAATCTGCTGATGTTCAAATTTATGAAACAGCCAATCGTGTGTAAGCGTGTCAAGACTTTCCGCTCTCCCCGACCCTTGTCTATATAAACTCTAAGCTTCTGGGCCTCAGAGTCGGCTCCTCTGTCTCCTGTGTGTGATACATGTCAACCCGGAGCTCCGTCAGTAAACTGCCTCGTGTGATTACAGCAAGATGGTCGTACGTGTGTCCTTGGGTGTGCGCCATCCCGAGACTTGAGTGGGAGTCTCTCTTCGGGAGTCTTTCACAATCACTGACCAAAGGTTACCTCAAAGCTTAGATGTCATCACTCCAGATTCATGCTAGACACAATGGTTCAGCTAGTATTCTGCTACAATCACTGTCCCACAGAAAGCATGTAGTTTGTATTTACATTTATAACATCCAATCCATCCAAACAGGAAACTCGAGTCACTCTAGACTCCTCTTGTTCACATAGCCATAATTAGCCAGTTGACACTCTTTCTGGATTCCGTGTCATTGTCATTTTGATTGTTTCTTCTCTTGTCACACTGCCACATTATCAGCCACTGACAAATTTAAAAAAAAAAAAAGGACATATAACTTCATTTTGGCTTTCTGATTATATCATGTACAGAGCAAAAGGTAAGTATACCGCAAAGCCCCGAGATAAGCCTGGAGAAGCCACGGCAAGTAAAACACAAAACTCAGCTCTCTGAAGAGAGAAGATACTTGGCTGTTCTCCTGGAGGCTGAAATGTAGTTTACAACCTGGTAATTTTTTGCTCTGTTGAGCCAAGCTCCTCCCATATCCTTCAATATTTTTGTTTTTCCTAGGCTTCCCCTCTTCAAACCTTGAACGTTGTTTCTAGGCCATAAAACTCATCCTTATGAATGATGTCATTTGTCCTTTACAATAGCCTAAGTGACTTCTATGTTATCTGAGGATCAGGTCAAATTCTGACTCCCACAGGCATTCTGTTTACCTTAGTCATTCTTCCTAGACCATTAACTTGAGCATTGCTTTTAACTCAACAGAACTCTTCTTTATGGAAGAAGTCATGTGTACTTTGTAAGAGCTTTGATGTATACATGTTGTACTCACAAGACTGAGATAATTGTTATCAAAAAATTGTTTTTAAAAATTGTGTGGCCCTTAAATATGGTTACACTAAGAACTGATGTCAGACTTTCAAAGATTGGTCCAGAATTGTTGTCTAAGTTAGAATGAAGCAAGGTTCATTCTTGTCTCTTCTTGGACCAAACAGTCCCTGGATCCAGAAAGCCTACAGGGATAAATATCTGGCTCATATTTAGGACTGAGTCAATATCCTTAATAAATCTACTACTATCATGATGTACAAATTATTCCTGTGGTGGTTCTAAGTAGGGTTTGAGTTGCAAAGGTTTTATTAATTTGTGAATTCCTATGTCTGTTAGTGTCTTAGAGTTTTTATTGCTGTGATGAAATACCAAGACCAAAGCAACATGGAGAGGAAAGGATTTATTTGGCTTACATGTTGTCTTAGTTAGGGTTTGTGTTGCTATGCAGACGCACCATGACCAAAGCAAGGCTTATAGAGACAACATTTAATTGGGATTTACTTATAGGTGCAGAGGTTCAGCCCATTATCAAAGCAGCATGGCATCATCCAGGCACACATAGTGCAGGAGTAGCTGAGAATTCTATATTTTCATGTGAATGCCATTTGGAAAAGACTGGCTGCCAGGCAGCTCTGAAGAGAGTCTTAGAATCCATGCCCACAGTGACACACTTCCTCCAAAAAGGCTGCACCTACACCAACAAAGTCACACCTCCAAATAGTGTCACTCCCTGGGGTAAGTATATTCAAACTAGCACACACGGCCTTATCACTATTGATCACCAAAAATAGTCAGGACAGGAACTCAAACAAGGCAGGGACCTGGAGGCAGGAGCGCATACAGAGGCCATGGAGGGGTGCTGCTTGCTCAGCCTACTTTCATATAGAACTTAGGACCATTAGCCCAGGGATGATACCAACCACAATGGTTGGATCTTCCCCCATCAATCACTAATTAAGAAAATGCCCTACAGGCATATCTATGGCCCAGTCTTATAGAGGCATTTCCTTAATTGAGAGTCCCTCCACTTAGATGACTTTAGTTTGTGTCAAGTTCACATAAAACTGTCCAGCACAATTAGTGTTCAATCCACCTGTATTTAAATTTGCATGACCCTCAGTGAAGACACAAAGACATGTATACAATCCCTAAATATTATAGATTATATTTAAGTCACATTGTCAACTGTTACTTAACAATAGTTTAATGACTATTAGCTGAGAAGTCAAAACAGCATTCTATGGCCTTAAAATATGCACAGTTTATCTGCTACCCAGTAGCAACTAACCTACATTTTAGAAGAGAAAGTCATTCAGGGATTTGATTAAGAGTCAGAGGTAGAGTACCTTAACCTAAAACATCCAAGAAACTCATACTATGAAATAGAATCATCTCCATAGCTCTTACAACAGCAAAGACCAAAAATTCCCTACATCTTCCTTATTTGGCATTTTGCTAATAGTGATCCTAAAGGCCTTCTATATCCCGAATCTCTCATTACCAGATAAGGACACTGTGGCCTGATGAAAGTAGGTGACTTGGTCAAGTTAAAGGGAGGTTAAAACTGGGTTGAACCAGATTTTTCGCCTGTCCAGTTAATCACTATCACATCATGCATCCACTGTGAACTCTGGGATGCCCAAATCAGATTTCCCAGTGTGACACACAGAGCTTCATCAGTTATGTCTGCGCTACTCAAATCTGAAGCTTACTTAAACCTAAATCAAATGTTCTTCACTTTCATATGGTTACTCACTATGGTTTTATTACCTGCTATGCTATATTGTACTTCAGCTAAAAGGTTACCCCATTAGCTATGTTTACAAAGTATCTACATCAATGTGTCATCTGACTAGTATCAAAAGACCAATCAAAATGAAGGAGTTGGTGGAAACTTTTCTCACGTGTGAGTCCTCTGATGTCTTGTAAGGTTTGTACTCCTACTGAAGGATTTCCCACATTCGTTACACTGATAGGGTTTCTCTCCCGTATGTATCCTCTGGTGGACTATAAGGGATGAATTCTTAATGAAAGCTTTCTCACACTGATCACATTCATAGGACTTTTCACCAGTATGAATTCTTTGATGTTCAATAAGATAGGCACTTT
>NW_021604703.1:5257493-5268720 GCF_004785775.1 Grammomys surdaster | reverse complement strand
CTTTGCATTGATAAGGTTTCTCTCCAGTATGAGTTCTTTGATGAACAGTAAGGTTCATACTCTGACTAAAGGCTTTCCCACACTCATTACATTTGTAGGGTTTTTCTCCTGTGTGAGTCCTTTGATGTACAGTGAGGGAGGAGCGTTCAATGAAATGCTTGTCACATACATTGCATGTATAAGGTTTCTCCCCAGTGTGAATCCTCTGGTGCTTAAGCAGGGATGAACTCTGGCTGAAGGGTTTCCCACACTCATCACATTCAAATATTTTCTTTTGTACAAACATTCTTGAAGTTTTCATTAACTCAGAATTGTGTTGAGAATCTTTTTCATATGAATTCCAATTCCAAGGTCTTATTTTCACAGGAATGCTTTGTGGTGCATTACACATTGAACCCTTAATGGAAGAGTTTTCAGTTTTATTACCTCTGCACACACTCTTCTCATTATAGAATTCCTTTTGAGCCACTGTCACTTGGCACAGATATCTTTCGTGTTGCCCCCCTAACCAACAAGTAGGATCCCAGACAGCCCCCAAAGCTGAATGCCAGAGATCTTCCCTGTCCATTATGACCCCATAGGGCAAAATTTCAGCAATGGTGAACTTTGGAGTTGACTCTCTGGTTTCAAGTCTTGTCTCCCGTCCTGCAATAAAGTAAAAATTCAGATGCATATTGGTTCCTGTGCTAAGTGACTAGAAGCTACATGTGGTGGAGGGCCGAAGAGAATAAAGGTAGAACAACTGTTACATGCACTGAAGAGATTTCTAACATAGTTCTACAATTCCTAGAGCAATCAAAAGGTGAAGAACAATGTACCAGTCCACAAAAGCAGAAGAACTAAGACAGTGGCAGATGCACTGGATACGTGGAGAGGAGGGTATAGCTCATGCAGGATAGATGCATCAATAGTTAACATAGAACTAGGGGAAAATACACAGAAGAGATTGGCTAGGGAACGCAGGTGAGAATGATGTGGTGTATCTTCATGATTACTTAATCCACTTGACAGAATTCAGAGTCCTCTGGGAAGGCAATCTCAGTGAAGAATTATCTAGGTTGAGTTGACCTATGGAGGATTATTGTGATTCTATGAACTGATGTGAGAATGCTCACCTGTGCCTTCTCTTGGGCAGGGGATCCTGTATAAACTGGGGATAGATAGGAAGATGGCCACTAACAAGCATGCATTCATTGTTCTCTTCTGACTGCAGATGTGTGGTGGCCAGCTCCCTCAGCCACCTGCCACTGTTGTCTTCTCTACCGTGAGTGGACTTTACTGTGCAATGAATGGAATAAACACTTTCTCTCTTAAGTTGCTTTTGTCAGAGTAGTTTATCACAGCAACAGAGAAGTAACTTAGACAGAAATTGCTACCAGAAGTGGGCCGTTAGTGTGTATACTTGACTGTGTCATTCTTCTCCCTTTGGACACATCTGTGGCTAGAATGTGGAAGAATCTGGTACAGTGAACGGAGGAATCAGCGCTTAACTCATTCTAGGGAGAACTTACAAAACTGAGATAAACATGTTCCATAAGGTTTCATAGGGAAACAAGGATTCTATCAGGGTCTGGGCTAGGGGCCATTAGTTTTATATTTTGTTGAAATATCTGAAAGTTGGATTACATATATTTATAACATGGTAATGAGACTATGGAGACAAGGGGTAGGTTATGGCTTAAAAGTGATTTGGTATCATATTGACAGGTGGAACTCTGAGCACTGACATTGTTAACAGAATCTAGATGTATCTGGGAAGGAAGCCTGGATGAGGCATTATTAGGCTGGGCTGGCCTAAGGACATGCCTATCAGGGACTATCTTGATTACACTAACTGACGTGGGAAGACCCGTACAGACCGTGGATGACCTCACTCCCTGGGCAGAGAATCCTTTATAAGGTGAATAGCCGGCTTAGTAGTAGCAGGAATGTACTCATAACTCTGTGCTGGATTCATGGATTCTCTGTCTCCTTTAGCTGTGTTTTCTCTGCCATGACGGTGCTGTAAGCTGAAATACCTTCTTTCTGCCCTATGTTGGTTTATTAGAGCAACTGGAAAAGAAACCAAGATGTGTATCCATCTGGCATTCCCACTAGTAGTTTCTAAACAACTCTATGTCAAATCAATCTAATAAAATATCAAAGTATGAAAAAATTGTTGTCCCTTGAGTCACACAGACAAGTTTAAACTGTGAATGTTAACACTATCTTAATGATTTACTTGTTTATTTGTGTATGGGCTTTTACAGATCTAACATAATCGATAATGAGTAAGACACTATTTATAAACTTCCCTTAGAGAATATCCTCATCTACAACATAAAGAATGGAACACATTTGAAGCTCACAACTTTTAATGGAGGATGATGCTGTTTTAAATGCCTCTCTTCTTAACTTTTAAGCAGACAGTTCCACTTAAGAATGTAATAGGCCTAAACATCCCTACTCTTTCCTAAATGTTTTTCTATGAAGTTGAGAATTTGTGCTGAGCACAGAAAGGTGAAGAGAATCTGTTGAACTGCTAAAGGTAAGTGGGCAGAAGAAAGGACCCTGGAGTTGCTCAGACTCGTAAGATTCCATTTCGTATCACAGACAAAGTGTTCAGGAGGCACTGAGGAATGAGGACAGGAAACTGCAACCTGAGAACCAGCTTTAGGACTGTCAATCAAAGTTAATATAGCAGAGATTAACATGGGAACAATAAACCAGAGGCATAGAAGCAAGAAATATATGTAACAGGGCTTTCCCCTTCCATGCTGATCTGCTTTAACAAACAGAAAAATCAGAAGTCAAGCAGGAGTTACCACCAAATACACGCCCTGAATAACACTGCAGAGCATCTCTATCTAGTGGTATCAGCCAGCAATATGAGCTGGCAGTTGTCTCTTGCTCCAGGTCACTCTGGCAGTACCCAGTTATCCAATTCAAGTTCTTTGAGAATATGTGAATTGCTACCCAGAATCCAACAAAAAGTGTGGGGGGAAATCTTTTAGCATAGACAAATGGCACCACTGTAAAGAAGATCCAGAAAATGGAATTGTGACGGTTGATCTTGATTGTCAACTTGACTGCAATGGGGCCACTTTTTTCATAGAAAGGGCAACATTTTGTCCTTACTGGAATAGACTCTTTTTCTGATTATGGGTTTGCCTTTCCTTCATGAAATGCTGCCAGCAGTACCATTGTAGACTGATAGAAACCATTCTTCACTGTCATGTTATTCAATATAGCATTGGTTCTAACCAAGGAACTCATAGCCAGAGAAGTGTGACAGTGGGCTTGTGCTCATGGAATCCATGATCCTCAAGCAGCTGGCCTGATAGAACAATGGGATTGCCCTTTGAAGACACAGCTACAGTGCCAATTAGGTAGCATCAGCCTGGATGGCTAGAACAGGGTTCTCCAGAAGAAGGTATATGCTTTTAATCTTCACCCAATATAAAGTACAGTTCCCCTACAGTCAGGATTCACTGGTACAGGAATCAAGGAAGGTGGAAATGGGAATAGTTCCACTCATCAACCCTAGTGATCTGTTTGAAAAAAATTGCATCCTGTTCCTATGACCTTAAGTTCTGCTAGCCTAGAAGTTTGGTTCCAGATGAGGCTGTGCTCCTGCCAGGACACCACAGAACTCTACTGAACTGGAAGCTCAGACTTGTCCCCTGGTCACTCTGGGTTTCTGATCCTCTTAAGCCAATAGGCTAAGAAAGGAAGAACAGTGTTAGTGGGGTGACTGATCTAGATTACCAGAGAGAAATTGGATTGCTTCTCTACAATGGAGGTAAGAAAGATTAAGTCTGGAGTGCAGGAATCCTTTAGGGTGTCTCTTGGTGCCACCATGGTTTGTGATTAAAGTCAGTGAGAAACTAAAACACCCCAATACAGGCAGGATGACAAAGTCTAGGCCCTTAGTTATGAAGGCATGGGTCACTCCTCCAGGAAAAGAACCAAGACCTGCTGAGATGCTTGCTGAGGGTGGAAAAAATACAAAATGGGTAGTTAGGCCACATAACAGAAAACAAATTGCCATTGACATAAGCGTTTCTTTTCTATTTTGTTAAGGATGAGTTTGTGCATATATCCATGTATATTAACTGATATTTGTGTTTTTTTATTTCTTTGTCATGTAATATACTATCAGTTGAGATAATATTAATGGTTATCATATGTAAGTTATCATATGGTTATCATATGTAAGTTATGAGACACTAAAAGACTAACCATTCCTCAGGGGACATTGCCACCTATAATACACTCATGGTTATACTTGGGATGGTTACATCTTGTTAAGTGTAAGTATGGCCTCATTATCATTTTCATTTGGAAATTGGCCATGATGTGATTGCGTGTCAAGTTGACAAAGAATAGACTTGTGATGGCTAGCCTGGTTGTCAACTTTACTACATCTGTAATAACTAGAACCCAACTGTTGGGCATGTCTGGAGGTGGAGGTTACTTGACTGGATCATTTGAGGTGGGAAGACAAACTTGGGACATCTGAAGTAGGAACTCCCTCCTCCTAAATCTGGGCCACATTTGGTGGCAGCTCACATAAAAGAACACAGAAGAAGGAAGCGTTTGCTTTTGCCTGCTTGCCCTCACTCTCACTAACAGCTCATCTATCCTGCTGCCAGGGCATTCCTTTGCTGGTATCAGAACCTATTTCTTTGTAATTCTAATACAGATTGAAGAGCAGCTGACACACCCAGACTCATGGATTTTTGGCCTTTTCTTCAAGAGAGCCACTGTTGGACTAGCTAGTTGGACCACAGCCTGTATACCATCCTAATAAATGCCCTTCTGTTCCTCTAGAGAACTGTGAGTAATACAGAAATTATCACAGATTAGAATAGTGGTCAGTATTGAATAGAAGTTAGACCATGCAAGGGATGCTTGTTCTTGGTCTAGGTTCTGGACCTGGGCGTCTGCCCTCTTTCTTCTTCACTAATTTTCATCATTACCAACTACAAAGAAAAGCAGGAGGGCATAGTGGTTAGGTAATAACTCTAGGGCCAGATTATCTATCCTGCTCAAATTTGACTTCAACCACTATTAGCTGTGTGACTTTATGAAGGCTTCTTAACCTTTGTGTGTTCCAGGCTCCTTATCTGTTAAGTGGTACTTACCTTAAAGTATTTATATAAGAAAAAATAGTAAAGCATTAATTTATTAAGGGCGTAACAGAATATGCATTGTGTCAAATAGCTTATGCTTTATAAATTCTTCTGTTTATATATGCTTCAGAAACCAAATGCGAAAAAGAATAAAGCATTTGTTATTCTGCAAAATTGCTAAAAGTTTTTTTTAAAAAAAAAAAAAAACTGAAAACACCATAAAAAACTTAATAAGGTTCAATATATTCTTTATTAAATTTAGATGTCTAATTTAAATGTAAACTCTGAAGGCTTAACTCTTAAGAAAAAGAAAAACAAAAAGATTACCTACAAATTTTTAAAAACCAGCGTAGGATATCGTCCCAGGAACACAGGATGCTCAAAGACAATGCGCCAGGCCTGCAAAGGTGAGGAAGGGGCCAGGTGACTGGAGAAGTGAACTCAGCCATCACTGCGCATGCACCCAGCCATCACTGCACATGCACCCATCCATCACTGCGCATGCACCACTGAACAGGTACCCTGACAGGATCCGCTCTACACTGCACTCACTGTCTTCTCTGGACTTCACTCTGTTCTCTTTCCTATCTCCTCAGTTTCTCCTTCTCTAGAGGATAATTCAGATCCATCCTCTGAAGAACACAGTAGAGGTCCTCTTCTCTCCCTTCTTCCCTTCAGTCTAGCCTTGATGTAAGGCTGTCCTTGCTTCTGTACTCTTCCACGCACAGCCCATCCTAGCACAGGCCCTTAGCACGGCACACGCTCGTCCCTGGGCCACACGTGGCTTCCCGATTGCTCGGTCCACAGGCATTTTATCTTTTCTTACTTGGTACTGCTGGATTCTTTCTGATTTCCTTTTTTCCCTGACCCAGTCTCTTCCTCATCCCTGGGCATCCTTCTGTAATCTGTGTGAGAACGTTTTGGCCTCTGGTTCTCTCCTGATAATTTTCCAGTTTGCATTGCTATGGATTCCACAGATACAGTTACCGTTCTCAAGCCTACATTTGCACCTGACTTCTGCAAGTTCTACTTAATGTCATCCACTATTCATTCAACAAATATTATCAAATATTTACTCTGGCAGGCAATGGGTAGGCATATAATGAAACTACATGCCTGCAGACAGACGGACACTCAGGAAGACAGGTAAACACAGTGTGTACTCCAAACCATAAACAGCTGAAGAAGTTTTTGGATCCTTCCTGATGGAAAAGTCTGAAAGAAGATAAAGGAGTGGGGTAGGAAATCGTCATCAAAGCATGGGGCTCCAGACGCAGCCGAGTGGGAAGGCCCGAGCTTAGCTCAGGAGAGGTGAGGATTGGCTCTAGTACCACCAATAAACACGTCCATCCAGTGCCTCAAGAAACCTCACCATGACAGTGAAATGACTAAAAAGAACCCTGAACAAATACACTATGTCTGGGGAGTATAGAAATACATAACTACATGTGTATAGCAACAAACTCCAAAACTACTGAAATGCTAGCATTCACAATGCGAGCAAAGTCCATGCATTGCTAACAAAACGGAACAGGAGCCCTGGAGATGGCTCTGCACGCATGAGGACGGAGTTCCAATCCCAGCACACATAGAGAGAGATGAGCATGGGCATTTGTGCCTGTAGGGGGTCAATTTGTGCTCTGGGGGTCACACAGAGAGCTGCTGTGGCTCACTGGCTGCCAGCCTCACTCCAGGTTCAGAGACCCTATCTAAAGGGAATGAGCAGACTGATAAAGGAGGACACCAGATGGCTTCTGGTCTTGAGTGAGCACACCAGCACACACCTATGTATACCCCACACATAAATGCATGTGTCTCACACACATACGCACACACCACACACAAGTGTATATACCACACACATATGCATACACCACAAGTGAATATGACACACACACATTCACAGAGGGAGAGGGGGAGGTGAAGGGGGGGGAGGGAGGGAGAGAGAGAGAGAGAGAGAGAGAGAGAGAGAGAGAGAGAGAGAGAGAGGCTAAAAATACCAATGCAGAAGTAGAAAATCTCAAAGCAGAAAATAAGATCCCCACCCCCCTCAGGAATGAAAGAACTGTATTTTGAGGACTTTTCCCTCAAGGCTTTCTCCCCTTTAGTAGATCAACCCCCCACATCAGAACATTGGCCCTTGCTGTTCCCTATGCCCAGAATACTGTCCTAGACCTAGGTAGAATCTCTGTATACTGTTTGGAAGCATTAACTGTCAATAAAAAGCTGATGATCTATTAGCAAAAGTGAGGAAATAAGAGGTGCAAGCTCTGGTAGAAAGACAGGGCTCTGGGGAGTCAGTAAGGCATGGGACATTCGTCACCTGGACTCTGAGGAGATGGACACATAAAACTGAGGAGGGGTAACCAGCCATGTGCCATACAATACAGTACAATACAATACAATACAATACAATACAATAGACAGGTTATAGGAATTATAAGCTAGTCAGGGAACAGGCCCAAGCTTACGGCCTGGGCATTTATTGGTAAATACTTAAGTCTGAGTCATTACTTGGGAACTAGGGTGTTGGTAGAAAACACCCTGGTTACAGACCTATGGCTTTATTTGAGTATCTGTTCAAAGTCTGTTCAAAGCAGATCTAACCTAGACCTTGGCTGCTTTCTCCTTCCAGCCACTCACCGACTGTGCTACTACCCCTCCTCTACTGCTTTCTTCTCTTCCCTTCTGCCATGTCTCTCCCTCCTCTATTAATGTATTATCTTCCTAACTAGAACATGAGCGTGAGGGAATCCTGCCTATGTTGCTTTCTTGCTGCAATCCCAGTGCCAGAAAGAGGGCCTAATAGTCAATGACTATTTGTGGAATGAATAAACTATTTAAAACCATAAACATGAGTACCAATAGTAACCAGCACCACAGATATCTTTAATGAAAGCAAGTAAGCTCCCTAAAGGGATCATATTATACCAGATAAGTGAGCATTACAAGCATAAAATGGGACTAGAAGTTGTACATCAGGCAGGGAGACCTCTAAATGCATCGACCCTCAGCCCAGGGAGTCATCCTGTTCTCGAGGAAACTCACGAAAAGCCAGCAGTAGTGCTCAGAACATTTCATTCATGTTGGAAAATTAAACATTCCTAAAGAAATTATGTGAATTTCTTCATGCAAATACCAGATGGGCAACTTCTGCATGGAGATATAAAAAGATAGGCTTGCTGGAGGCCAGGAAGAGAATCTTTACAAGATAAACCATTAGTCCTGACTTGTGTCTGACCTCATGTCCTCACTGCTCTTAGTTAAACTTTAGGGATGCATCTGAGACTTGACCTCTGCGTTGATCAACATCCTCACAAAGAACACAGTATAACACCGACACAGTCCAGTAGCCAGGAATTTCCTGCTTTGCCTTAACTCATTTACTGATGGTTCCCGCCCCAAGATATTCATTGAACATGTTTGTTTATAATTTCCTTTTGTCTGCGCCTATGAAAGTTATAACAGCTCCCTTTTCTTCAGAAAATACTTTCAGGGTAACTGCTGTGCCTATACTCAGAATATCTGTTTTCCTATTTCCTTGACAAACTGCACAAACAGATGCTTCTAAGTATGCAGGGGTCCCCAGGGAGAGGTTAACACATAAGTGGCAGTCAGACAACAGCCAGTCTCTCCTCAGCTTCCTTAGTGCGTTTATAATTGTGTAAGTCTGAATCTACAGAAATGAGAGAGCAATGAACACATCTGACCCTCAGTATCTGGCTGCAGATACTGGGGCCTCATTTATTGTTTCTGTGTATTGTATATAAGTACTGGCTTTGCTGGACCACTTCTTAGCTCACTTATTTAACATGCTACCCCTGAGCACCCCAGCATCTTCTCCTGAGGACATTTTCCAACAAGTCACATGGTACGGACAATGGCAAGACAACCACCATTAATGTAGTACTACATCCCTTTGTTTCTGAGGCAGGGATGATGTCAGGTGTCTCCATTACACTCCACCTTATTGTCAGAGACTGGGTCTCTGACTGAACCTCGAGCTCACCAATTTGTCTACAGTAGCTGGCCAGAGAGACGCAGGAATCTTCCTGCCTCACTCTGAGTTAAAGGTGTGTGAAGCCTATACTACAGGCACTGCTTCTACATGGACACTGGGAATAGAACTCAGGTTTTCATGTTTAAGCAGCAAACACATTACCAACAGAGCCATCTCTAAGTCCCTTGCTCATTCTTTAGCTTTAAAAAAATACATTTTAAAAGAACAGGGCTAGAAAGGTGGGAAAGGCAAGATGTAAAATGTGTTTCTGCAGAGAAAGGCCAATGATATTGCCTCATAGAGAACTCTCAGCTGTGACGGAGGCTGACCAAGGCACAAGTATGAAGAGCTACAGGGCAAGGGAGAGGTTGATGGTGGACACAGATAGGACTTTTAGAGAAGAAAGTAGGATGTGTAAGGATGTAAAGCTGTTGGAATTGCAAAGAAAACTATAGTCATTTCTCACTTTTTAAAATATGCAGCCTATTCAAAATCCCCATCAAGGCAGAAAGAAAAGAACACTCCCAAATGTTTACATATAAAAGGGGAAGGAAGCTAGGAATATAGATTAGGCCTGGGAAGAAAGACAGTAAAAGGATATGTTTCAGTCAGGGACAGATATAACTGAACACAGATGAAGACAGAGAGGAAACAGTCATTGCTAACATTTCCAAATGCTTGGTGGCTCTAGGCTATGTACAAATGCTTCATGTGTAGTTACTCAAGCCTCACAACGCACCCACGCCCTCCTGCAAGACCAGGACAGAAGCTTGAGTGACAGAGGACAACTCTCATTGGCATGGTGACACTCTCTTCATAAAATACGCATCTTGTGGGAGCTGGTCTCTCCAGAGACTTCACAATCTTGTTCACGCTTACCAGTAACACACACATTTCCCGTCCTTGCATCCTGACACTTACCCAGAGAGATGCAACCTGGGAATTCTCTTTTTCTCAGGGTCAGTTCTTGTTCCAGCTCAGAGATCACAATTGGTTTGGAAGGTTGATGCTCTGCTTGGGAAGAAAGAGACCAGGTTGGGTTCTGACCTCAGTCAGCACGCACCCCCAGCATTGTTCTAATTTCCCCCTTTCCATGTTCTCCGTTCTCGATAGACTTTCCACCGTGAGAGAGGGGCACTAGGGCACTATCCTAAACAATGCCCCACGAGATCGGGGCTTTCAAGTCAGATTGTGAATTCCATATGGCAGAAGGCTGAAGGTGGGGGTGCTCACCCTGGGAGAGCAGATTGCTATAGCCCTCTAGCATCACTCTGCCATACAGAGTAATTCTGTGCAGAATCTAGCTGCATCGACTCCTCCCAAGTGAAGTCCACAGACACATCTTTGAATGTCAGTGACTCCTGAAAATACAAAATTCTCCTTGAGAAAAGATCAAGCAGGACCAGAAGGATGAGGGTCTAGGCTACATTCTGACAAAAACAAAACATGTGTAACAAACCACATACATTTTGAGCAATAGGAAAAAAAATAACAGAGTGGTTTGAGAGTTGTGGTAGTTTTCTTTCCTGTTTCTGTAACAAAACATTCTGACAAAAGCAACTTAAAGGAGAAAGCTGGAGTCCTGGCTAGGGAATGGTGCTGCCCACAATGGGAGGGTCTTTTCACTTCAACCTAATCAAGATAACATGCCTAAAGCCCATCTCTCAGGTGATTCCAGATTCTGTTAAGGTAACAATTAACACTGACTATCTCAGGAATCAAGCATAGGAAAAGAAGGTACACAGAAGTGCCATAGTTTGTCCTGAGGTAGTTTGACTCCAAAGGCTCAATTGTGAGAACCCTGGTCCCTCTGCAATGTTTTAGAGGTTGTAGGAGGACTGGGGAGAGGGGCAGTAGCTATAGTGAGCAAAGCAAACAAGCAGACCTGAGTTAAAATCCTGAGGACTCACATAAAAGGATTCACATATGTTACTGGTCAGCTAACATAGCTTGAATGATGAGCTTCTGGTTCAGTGAGAGATCTTGTCTAAACACAAAAATAACATGAAGTGATAGAGGAAGATACCTGTGACCTCTTCTTGCCTTTATAAACATAAGCATGGGCATGTATATATCACACACACACAAACACACACACACACACACACACACA
>NW_021604703.1:5236443-5257393 GCF_004785775.1 Grammomys surdaster | reverse complement strand
AGAGAGAGCTAGCTAGCTAGCTAGCTGGTGGGACCTTTAAGGACTGGGGCCTAGTGGGAGGTTGGTGTGGCCCCTCCTATATGGTCTTACCCTCTCACCTGCATTCCTGACACTGACACCATCCACTATGCAGTCTTCACCATAGCTAAACAGAGGCCAGTGCTGTAAGACTTAACCATGCTATGTACATGGCAGACTCTCAGGAAATGGCTGTGATTTCTATCACCACCATGGAGGAGTGACATGACACATAACTACTAAGACAGACTCCACATTGAAACTTGCCCCTGCACTACAGCAAATCCTCTGTGGCATCCTTTCCCAGACCTTGAGATGGGTGGACACTTCCTCCTTCTCATAGCCCTGACCTTCCCTTTCTTAGGCTTTTCTGACTATTGATAGTGTATAAGCCCTAGAAGCACTGATCCACCTCTCCTGTGACCTTGGTTCCTTTTCTAGCCTTTGAGTGCCATCAAGAATTCCAGTGGCAGCTGAGAACAGAGGTGAGGGACACCGAAGGGACCCCATACTCTGGTACATCTCTGTCCTCTGTAATAAAGTCCATTCCCATTATGGGAGTAAAAGATGTCTGACAGTGATGTCTCACCTGAGCTCCTAATGGCAGAGGCCCAACAGCCATTGCTTTCCTCCTTCCTGTGGGGCCTTCCTAGAGAATGTGCAGTCTCTAGAGGCGGAGCTGAGGGAGGGAAAGGAAGCCATAAGAGACTCCTGCTTCAACACAAAATAAAATTCCGACAAATAAATTAAGTAAGAAACATGTGGTGTTGACATAAATACAGTTAAATATTTTACCTATAGGGTTTGCTTTATTAATCTTACTTAGTTTATAAATAGAAATGAGTGGAGAGGCATGCAATATTCCTGAGTGGGATTGCTCAGGATTTTAAACTATTATTCCTTGACCTGAATTTATACACCTGACACATTCCTAATCAGTTTAAAGACCAATGACAGTATTTTAAAGTTAACTATGGAAAAATTATTAGGTAATCATGTTGTATAACATTTTTTTTTTGCTTTATTTTCTGTGTATCAGTAAGTGTTCTGCTTGCATGTGTGTCTGTGTACCACGGGTGTGTCTGGTGTTGGAGGAGATGGGAAGACAGTATTTGATTCCCTGAAACTGGAGTAAAAGATAGCTTTAAGTCACTATGTGGGTGTTGGGAATGAAACCTGGGTCCTCTACAAGAGCAGCAAGGGCTCTTAACCACTAAGCCATGTCTCTAGTCTTTTCAAAGAATCCTAGTCATGACAAATACCAGATGTTCTTACTCATATGTGGAAGCTGAGTATGTTAAGCTCACTGAAGCAGAAAGTATGTAGTGGATACCAGACACTGAGAAAGGTAGGCAGGCACAGAGGGAGATTAGTTCCCAGGCACAGGAATAAAGTTAAGCAAGAGACATATCTTTTAACCTTCAACAGCACAAAAGGTCAGCTATAATTAACTCACATTCACCTATTTTTAAATTAGCAAGGGATTTTCATTTTTTGATTGTGTATATGTGTGTGTGGTATGTTCATGTGTGTGTGTGTGTCTGTGTGTGTGTGTGTGTGTGAGTGTGTGTGTGTAAGACATTTGGTGTCCTGCCTTACTCCTTGAGATAGTCTCTGAACCTGGAGTTTGGCTGCTGGACAGCAAACTCGAGCAATCCTCCTGCCTCTGTGCCTCACCTCTCCAGCACTGGAGTTACATGCTCATCTCAAGCCCTCCCAGATTCTTGCATAAGTGTTGATTCTAAAATCAAGTCGTCATGCATGCACAGAAGGCACTTCTACCCACCCAGCCATCTCTTCAGTCTCCCTTTTCATTTTTTGAAAATGAAAAGTGTTTCACACAGCCCAGGCTTGCCATGAACTTGTTGTGTCATGGAAGATGACCTTCAACCCCTGCCCAGGTGCTGAGAGTACACTCAGCTGAAGAAAGCATCTTCAATGCTCTCAACACAAAGAAATGGAAAGATATATGAGTTTATGGATTATGCTAATTACTCTTATTTGACCATATACAATATAATTAAATTGTAACACTACAACAAAAACATATGCACATTGTTTCGATTCAAAATTAATAGTCACGAAAGAGAACTTGTCCACCAGAACTTTAAATGACATTAAGCAGAACACAGTTGTCTTAGGGTTACTGTTGCTGCACTGAAGCATCATGGCCAAGGCTTGGGGAGGAAAGGGTTTACTCAGCTTACACTTCCACATCACTGCTCATCATCAAAGGAAGTCAGGACAGGAACGAAAACAGGGCAGGAACCTGGAGGCAGGAGCTGATGCAGAGGTCATGGAGGGGTGCAGCTTACTGACATGCCTCAGCCTGCTTTCTGATAGAACTCAGGACCACCAGCCTAGGGGATGGTGCCATGCACAGTGTACTGGGCTCTCCCTTCTCACTCACCAGTTAAGAAATGCCCTATAGCTGAATCTTACAGAGGCATTGTCTCAGTTGAGGCTTCCTCCTTTTGGATAACTCTAACCTGTGTCAAGCTGACACAAACCAACAGTATTACTGAAGAACCTTTGACATATTAAGTATCTTGTCAACATCTACTGTGAGAACAGCAGCATGCTAAACAATGCTGAGAACAGCTATAAATACAACAGGCAAAGTCTCCACCCTCCTGGGTGTTAGAGACCAACAGGGAACACCAATGGACAATAGCAAATCCTAGCAGTTCAGGTGGTTCAGAAAAAAAGCATGTATATATATAGAAATGCAGGCTCTGAATTACTATAGCTCAGTAGAAGCCCTGGGTGTGATCCCTATTACAGTAAAGGCAGAGGGGTGGGGTGGATGGACTGAGAATATGAGAAAGTTGGCATTATCAAGAAAGGATTAAATATATAGTAACACACAACAAGGGTAGTCGTTTGGAAAAGAATAAAGATGCATAAACAGAATGAGAAACTATAAATGAACATCTTTGTGATGTAATGAAACAGAAGGCCTCTCTAATTATGGTAAACACAGAGGAGGTGGAGGAGGAAGGAGCTGGCCCTGGAGAATGGCTCAGCGCTGTGCAAGCAGGAGGACCAGAATGCAAGCAGGAGGATGGAATGCCCGTGGGCTTGGCGGAAGATCCAGGATGCTTCTCAGCACTGACCTCAGGTCTCCACATGTATGTGGACATATGTGCACCTGTACCCGTGCACACATGCAGACATAGATACACACTTATGAAATGTAAAAAGAAAACCCAGAGGAAAGTTTATTTTGACTACAGGAATATGCAAGTTTTCTGTATATTCATCTGTTTGTACAACAGATGCAAAAAGTTAGCAATAACGTGATCTGGAGTTTAGCATATGGGCATTATCTGAGGAAGGGTCTCACTAAGTAGCCTTGGCTGGCCCAGACTCTCTATGTAGAGCAGGGTGGCCTCAAACTCATCCCCCTGGTTCTGTGAGATTAAAGGCACACAACTACCACACCTAGCCTGCACCTCTCCAAGGCTTAAGAGACTACCCATACTTCAAGTTGGTGTGGAGCCATCAGTCACTCTTACACTACAACCATTTTTAGAAACTTCTACTTTTGGGGAAAAGAATAAGACAGGAGATGTCCAAAGGTCTAATTACAAAATTGACCTAGAAATTTCACTTGAAGATTTTGTGGAAAGAGGCAATGCAAAACAATGACATAACTGTACCATTTACAATACTAAAATAAAAACAAAACACACACACAAAATAATCAAAAAAACCCAAAGGTCCAAAGGGAACATGAACTTTGGCAGTCAGTCATACTTTCTCTACCATTCATGAAAATGACAGCTTTAACTGTCCTTAAAAATTAGTGTTTTAAGTTTATCCACATTTACATTGGGTGGTAGTTGAGATGCATTTCAAGCATCTTACAAAATGCATTTCGTAACTCCATTTTGAAAGGTGAATGGAGGAAGGACATTAACATTTCTCCCCCCCCTTTTTTTTCTTCAAAAGGTTTCTATTTATATATATAACACAATACATGGACTTTTGGACAAATCTCGAATGATTTTGCACGTACATTTTCTAATTGACCAATAATGAACTTAAAGACAGGAAATCGGATGGGACGTTCTCCTTTAGCCAGGTTCCACTTCGCAGGCCCCTCCTTCGATCCCCCAAGCAGAGGGCGGATCCCCTGCAGCGGTGCACACAATGGCCAGAACCCGGGACTTTGGTCCCGTGCCCTGCCAGGCTTCCGAGAGCCGGTCTCCCACGCGTTCACAGAGCGTACCGAGCCAGGGATGCTCGGCCAGGTAGAGCTGGCGAGCACTCGGACGCGAATGACCCCGGGGTACAGAAGAGACCGAGCCGGGGTCTCGGTCAGGGTGTCCTGCGGCCTGGCGCCAGCGTGGGCAGCGCACCTGCGACTCCGTGCTCCTCGCGGACGATGGAGCACCGTTCTGTGGGCCAGCCCCGCCCTCGGGCCTCAGAGTCTGGCACCACATCCCCGGGCTCCAAGTGGGAACGCCTCCGCCTCCCCGCCCGTGGACCACCCGCCCGAGGCAACACACTCACCAGAGTCACTGAAGAAGCCAGGGGCTGGCGGCAAAGGCAGCCGCAGGGGGCGCGCGGGACTACATTTCCCACAAGGCCGTGAGGCCACGCCAGGGCTTCCAATTGCGCAGGCGCAACCGGAGGGCTGCGGGCCAGGGATTGCTCCCCTTGTGCGCAGGCAAGGTTTACTACCTTAAGCTTGTTTCCTTAAAGAAATCAGTTCTAGAACCCTTTCCTTCCCTAAAGTAAGAGGACTCTGGACAGCTCCTTGCATGAGGTTAGGATGAGAGGAAAGTTTGTAATGTAGGTACTTCATGGCGCTCTGTGACTGGTAGGTAGTGAATCATGCATTGGCTGGGTGAATTGTCACTGTGGAAAACCAACCACCTCTGTAGGTGAAACTAGTGGATGCTAAGGTAGTTTTGGTTGCATCCACAGCTTTGGAACTTGGAGAGTATCTTAGGATATTTTCCATCCTATCTTAGGCTAGAAAGGTTACAGACTGTAATATTTGGTTCTTATCTGGTCACCTGACTTTTTAACGTTTTTCTTTAAAACCTGACACCATGATACTTGCATACTGTGCACTGTTATCACATTCACTCCCTGCTGTCCTCGTGCGTCTGCCTCTTACTTTCCTTGACCCTTTTTCCCAACTAGTCCCTCTCCTACACTTTGGGTCCTTCTCCCCTCCCCTCCCCCCCTTTCAGGATGAAAATCTTCTATTTCTTTGCTTCTTTTCTTCTTCACTTCTTCTGACTAGAGTCACTTCAGGCAGAAAAATCTCACGAAAAAGGTTTATTGGATGGACCAGGGTATGAAGTGATGGATGCAGGGATGGCTGCCCTCTGATCCAGGGGCAGACAACAGGGAATTGGACAAACTGGCAGTGTTTATATAGGATTTTTTAGGGGGCGGAGCTTTTCAGGGCAGAGATTTACAAAGTGATGATTGATGGGATTTCAAGTCCTAAACTTGGGGAGTTTAGAGATTGGTGAGGTTTCCTGTTCAGGGATTGGTGGCTTGCTCAAGGGTTGATGAACGGTTTTTTTTTTGGGGGGAAGCTCAGGGATTAGTGGCTTTTTTTTACACACACACACCCCCGTTTCCCTGCATGGGCCCATGGTTTAGGGTGGGAAGTCCTTCCTGGCTGCAGGTGGCTTTGACGAGGCACCTTCTGCTGGAGAGAAGGTGCTGGCATTGTGGACACCTCCTTCAGAGGTGTTTCACCAAGGCTGTGGGCAGGTGTTGCCACCATGGACAACTACCCACGACAGCAGTAGCCTGAGTCAGGAAAGGTGTGGCCACCTTGAATGGCTCTTGAGGGCCAGCTCCTGCTGAGGCAGGAAAGGAGTACACCACTGTGGCTGCAAGATGAGGAGATATCATGGTTCCATAATTTTAACAGGAGCTTCGATTTTGGACACTTTCTGTGGGAGATTTTACTGCGCAGGCCATAGGCTAGGGTGGGAAGGAGGGGCATGCGGCCATTTTGATGGCTTTTGTGGTATGCAGCTCAGGGACTACAGATATACTTTAGCAGAAAGCTCCTCCTGTTGTCCGCTATGCTCTCTCCTTGTTGGCTATAGTCTCTATTTGGCATTTGTTTTTGTTTGTTTGATTTTTTTTTTTTTGTATTTAGAGATGAGCTCTTGTTTAATGCAAGTGGCTACCCCTATTGCCAACATACTGAATAAAATTCTACTGCTCTTCACTGCTAGTGTCTGGCTCTTTTTCATAATTGTCTGAACTATTTAAAAATATGAGAAAATGAAAAACGTCACATTTGAGGGCTTGAGAAATGAAAAAGTCTTAACTCTTAAGAATGGTTACTGCTCATATAGAGGACTCAAATTCTGTTCTTTTTTTTGGGGGGGGGTTGAGATAGGGTTTCTCTGTGTAGCCCTGACTGTCCTGGAACTCACTCTGTAGACCAGGCTGGCCTCAAACTCTGGGATCTGCCTGCCTTTGCCTCCCAAGTGCTGGGATTAAAGGCATGCACCATCACTGCTTGGTCTCAAATTCTGTTCTTAAGACCTTCTTCAGGCAGTGCTAACCAGCTGTAACTCCATATTCAGGGCATCCAATCCAATACCTCTGGCCTCCATGGACACCTGCACTCATGTGCACATACCCACACATGGACATATTTTTAAAAAATTGACAATTTATACAAAATATCACAGTAACCCAGTAAAAGCCAATTACAGGTAGAAGTGTGTTCCTTAGTTGGGCATACTGGTGAGCATCTGTAATCCCAGCACTGGGGAGGCAGAGGCAGAAGGACTGATACAAATTCAGTGAGTCCTGAATGCTGAAATCACAGGCCTTCACTTCCAGCTCAGTCTCAGCACAGTTATTTTTAGCTTATACTCTCAGGAACTGATAGAAAGGCTGACTAAAAACATCTCTACCAATGTGGAATCTTTGAAGAACAAAATTAACAAGTTTGATAGACACCTATAAATAGTTCTCCAAAAATTGGGGGAAATAGTTTACAGATACGATCTTATATTGGTTATATTGTGTGAAATAGCCACACATTTAACAGAATTGGTCTATATATCATATTCTTTGATGATATAAGTATGATAGACACCCTTTTATTTGTTTTTGTTTTTTGGGTTTTTTGTTGTTGATGTTTTTCGAGACAGGGTTTCTCTGTATAGCCCTGACTGTCCTGGAACTCACTCTGTAGACCAGGCTGGCCTTGAACTCAGAAATCCGCCTGCCTCTGCCTCCCAAGTACTGGGTTAAAGGCGTGTGCCACCACCACCCGGCAACACCCTTTTAAAAGACTAGAGTTTTATTGTTTTTACAATGGAGGGACTATTTAGAGGAGTATTTGGAACAGAAAGAGACTCCAGTAAAGAAAAGACAGCTGATTTATGTTTGATGTTTTGGACTAGACTGCTGATATCCTAACAATGAGGATTGGAATTATCCCAAAGAACTCCTTCTAAACAGGTCCACACTCCCCTTGTCCTATTAACCATCTTTCTCCCCTAGCTTCAGTCAGTAGCCTAGAAGCAAAGTTGAAGTATTTAAGAAACTTTTTTAAGATAAGTTTTTTTAAAAAAGTCTAAGCCTACAAATATGCCTTTATAAATAACTCGCGTCTTACTTCCCGCAGCTTTTTAATTCTTTCTGTTCTATAATCGTCAAAATGGTAAAGTCAAAGATACGCTACACACACTCTGCACAATATAGTACCCTGACATCTGAGAAGACAGAAGCAGAAAGCTCACCTGTGCTCTGAGCACAGCACAAGATTCTCATGCAAGAATTGATCCCACCATACACAGAGAAAAGAAACATCATTATCTCTGAAGTTCTTATAACAGGATATTTTCCTGCTACATTGTATTTGCAGTGGAACTCAGTGATTGGGCAGTAGAAAAGGTAGGCAGAGTGAGGAGAGAGGAGGAGAAAGGAAAAGGAGGAAAAAGGAAGAGGAAAGGGAGGAGGAGAGGCTAACAACATGGAGGAAGACGTGTGGGTCTCTAGTAGGTTTGGGTAACAATTCACATCAAAGGTTATATAATGGGTAACAATTCTAATTGTGTGGGCATCTTGTGTATTGAGCATTTGTTTATATATATATTGGATAATCTTTAAGCTTTAAGAGTCTTCATTCTACCAGGTACCTCTTGGGCATTGTCTGCTCTGAGCCAAGAACTTTGAGGGTGGCAGAGTTGAGCCAGGGGTCATGCTTAGAGCTGTGGAGTCCACAGAGCTGGCCAGCAAAGGCAGCGGCCACACTAGCATCTTGTGGGTCTAGGGCCAGCACTCCTGGCACCTCTGGCCGCTTCTAGTGTGGAATTATGGCAGCGGCACAGGTAACTAGCCAGACCTTGGTTTTAATAAATATCTCACGCAAGTTCTAGGGTCACAGAGAAGAGCCTGAGTAAATAGATCTTGCTATGGCTCTACACCCAGTGTATTACTATTAAATCATCCCCTCTTCGTTCATTTACATTTCTCCAGGAGGCAGAAGGAGAAACAGGGAGGCCCCACAAGGCAGTTCAAGGGCACATTCCAAATGACCTATGTACCCATCATAAGCCCCACCCATAGCACTGCCAAGCAGTGCGATGCTGAGAACTAGGATCTCTGCCACTAACTTGATACATTCCTGTTCTCTTGTCTGCTATAGCCCTAGCCCATTATGATTTTCCTGGCCCTTATGAATTTTTTATTAACAACTATTTGAGTAATATTTTATAAAACTATGAATCTTATTTTATTTTTAAATTTGGCTTGCTTTGATGCTGTTAGATCACAGCCAGATGAAGCCCCCCTGCCCCATTATAGCCAACAATATTTTATCCAACAATATACTAACATTGTTATTAACAATAATACAAGGAAACTATTTTTTGTAGTTTTTTTCCTCATCTCATCCATATTGTTTCTAAATAATCATGCATATGATAGATATTTAAATTTTTGAGCAGATGCACACTCTTAAAAATCTCACAGCAGTAGTCAGTGCACTAGACCTTGTCTGTGATCCCAGCATTGAGAGGCCGATGCAGGAAGAGCAATGTTTTGCTTAAATGTGTGCATTGAAAATGGGCTGTACACTGAGGTCCTGACTCAGGACAAAATAGAACAGGAGGGAGGAAAAGAGAACAAAAGACCAAACCAAACCAAACCAAACCAACCAAACCAAAACCCCTCAAAACGTAGAGTATTAATTGGTCAGTGTCTGGCATTGAAAAGGTCAAAGGCTATGTAACTTAGGACAGTATAGAGGCTAGAAATACACATTTTTCTTTACTCTTGTTCATGATTCTCATGAAAAGTTATATTTCAAAATGAGAAGTATCTTTATATTTTTTATGAGAAACATTAGCCCTGAAATAACTTTTTAAGACCTATTATCTTAAGTTATATCTTAAGGCTTTGAATGATTGACTACAACTTGATTTTGAAAAACATGTTAGCTGGAGTAAGACTTTTACCATTTGTAGTATTTGGCAAAATATCTGGACAATTGTCTAGCTGTAAGAACAGAACTAGGCTTTTGAGGCCAGAGCAAGCAGGGGAGGGGAGCGGAGCTGGGGTTAAAAAAAAATCACCTTTTCAAATCAGTCATTCTATCTTCATGATCATGTCTAGCTTCTTATAGTCTTAGACTGCAGGTGCTACTCAAGATCTCTGATGGCCTAACCCAGCTTTCGAGTACTTTCTTTAGCAGGAGCCCTCTACACTAGGAAGGCTGTCTCCCACTGTTCCTACAGATACTAGCTCCACACTCCCTCTGGGCTTTTTTTCTGGCAGCCCTCTACTTTTATTTTATGTATATACGTGTTTTGCTTAAATGTATGTATGTCTACCACATGCATGCCTGACACCTGCAGAGCCATAAAAGGACATTGGATGTCCTAGAACTGGAATCACAGACAGCTGTGAGCTTTGGCAGTTTCTTAACTTTACCTTCTCCTTCCTGTCCAGGTGTTGTTACTATTCCATCTATTGTACAGATGTGGATGATAAAAATTTCTGGGGATGGAGAAATGGCTCAGCAATTAAGAGTACTGGCTGCTCCTGTAGAGGATCTGGATTTATTTTCCAGTACCCACATGGCAGCTCACAACTGTAACTCCAGTTCTAGGATATCAGACATCCTCTTTTGATCCCCTCGGACACTGAAAACACATGATGAACATACATGCCGGCAAAACACACATATACATAAAATAGGGAAGAAACCGGACTTACACACAAATGCACACATTATACCAATCAATACAATAATTATACAATTATTGACCAATCTAGACTTATTTCATCCATGCACCATCAGAATTGGCACACTTGCTGAGTGCAATGATGCATGCCCATGATCTAACACTTAAGAGGCAGAGACAGGAAGACAACTGCATAGCTGACTTCTAGGCCAGCCTGGGCTGTTATAACAAGACCCTGGTGGTGGCAGAATTCTGAACAAAGTTATTCTTAAAACAGTGAAGAGATAAACTATCATTTTTAGTTAGTGCAGAGAGTGGATGCAACAAAATGCTATTCCTTTCTTAGGATAAACCTCACAGTGTAAGAGCTGTTCGGTAGTTTCAGAACAAGCATCCACAAATGGAAGCTAGTATGTTAAAACGGAAAGTATTACCATTATATTCGCTGTGCAGTACCACTATGTGCAGAAAAATAAATAAAAGGCACTGATCAGAAGAGAAAAACTAGACGTAGTTAGGTAGTGTCACATTGTCAGAAAATAAGACACTGATTAGAAGAGGTAAAAAATGGAATTTGTAGATAAAATGATTGTGAAT
Organism: Grammomys surdaster; assembly: GCF_004785775.1. Lineage (NCBI taxonomy): Eukaryota > Metazoa > Chordata > Mammalia > Rodentia > Muridae > Grammomys > Grammomys surdaster. Next base: position 5,246,585 of record NW_021604703.1, on the reverse strand, counting down.
GCAAAGAATCTATAAATATACTATTAGAAAGAAAAAAAATTTCGTATGCACACAAGTACCATGCTGTCATAAATTAACCAGGTTACTTGTACAGGGTAAGTTGTAAAAATCAATTATGTCTATATACTAGCACTGGAAAATGGAATTTTGTCCTATGTATGTCTGTGTGTGGTGAGCACGTTTGGGGGTTCATCTGTATGATGTGCATGTGGGGGGCAGTTGATGTCGGGTGTCATCCCTAACTGTTCTCTGACAACTCATTTTGGCAAGCTTATCCAGTCTGCTTGCTCCAGGGTAACTAAGACAAGTATTTAACATTACCATTCCAGACACGGCTTCATAATTAATGTTTCAAGGCAACGAAGGAGAATAATTTACAGCACAAAATTAGAATATGTGTATTCAATGAGGGAGGTGTGTACGGAAGTTAGAAAATTAGAAGAACAAAAATTTAAGAACAGTTCTCTTTCTTTTTAATAAAAACCATGCAGATTGACAATATCTTAGGAAAAGGCAATACGAGGTAGTTTTTTGGTTTTTTGTTTAATTTGGTCCATTGATTTAAAAATGCATATATTTTAATTATTTACTATTAAAATATTAGCTGTAGCAAATATGATAATAGCTGACATTCCCTTTTCTAATGACAAACCAATATTCCTGAACTCAGATTTTTTTCTAGTGTTTATAATTGTATATATTATATAATGTGGACAAGATAAAAAAGCATTTCTGTTACCTTATAAACAGCCATTGTTAATGTCTGCTATAGTGACGTATCTGAAGTGACTGATAAAATATGAAAAAAGCATTAAAAAGTGACTGATACGTATGAAATTTTCTCTATTATTATATCATCACAGCTTATTCCTGAAATTTTAATATCTCATAGGACTAAATTAAAAGTTTCCTCATATTCACTATGTTTATTGTCAATATGAAGTATATATTCTCTGAGGAACTTTGGTTAATTGCTTTTACCCATGCAAATCTATGTTCCAGGAGTCCTCTTGAATGTGAATTTTATAATGATTGGTAAGGGATGACCTCTGGCTGAAGAGCTTGCCGCATGTACTACATTCATAGGGTTTCTCTCCGGTATGAATTCGCTGATGGGCAATAAGTGAGGAGCTTTGTCTAAAACTCTTCCCACATGTGTCACATTTAAAGGGTTTCTCTCCTGTGTGGATCCTCTGATGCTGAATAAGAGCTGCACTTTGACCAAATGACATCCCACATTCCTGACACCGGTAAGGTTTCTCCCCAGTGTGGATTCGCTGATGGTTACTTAGGGATGAGTTACACCTGAACGTTTTCCCACACTCGTTACATTTATAGGGTCTTTCCCCGGTGTGCATCCTCTGATGTTGGATCAGAGCTGAACTCTGTCGGAAGGCTTTCCCACACACTTGACATTTGCATGGTTTCTCTCCAGTGTGGATTCTCTCATGAATGATGAGAGTTGAGTGGGAACTTAAGGCTTTGCCACACTCATGGCAATTATACAGCTTCTCCCCTGTGTGAATGATTTGGTGTCTGTTGAGTCTTGAGATAGATGTGAAGCCTTTCCCGCACTCGCTGCATCTGTAGGGCTTCTCTCCAGTGTGGATTCTTTCATGCTGAATAAGTGATGCACTCTGACTGAAGGCCCTGCCACATTCGCTACATTTGAAAGGTTTCTCTCCGGTGTGGATCCTCTGATGATAACGAAGGGATGAACTAGACTTAAAGGTGTTGCCACATTCGTTACACAAGTAGGTCTTCTTTCTGGAATGAATTCTCTGGCATCCTGAAAGGGAAGTGGATGCCTTCCTTCCTGGGTTATATTTATGAGGATTTTCTCGGGCATGGATTTTTTGATGCAAAAAAAGGTCAGATCTTTTGCTAAAAGATTTTCCACATTCTTTGCATGTATAGGATTTCTCCAAAGTATGAGTTCTTAGGTGCTTACAGAGGGATGCACTATGGCTGAATGCTTTCCCACACTCTTTACATACATAGGGCTTCTCTCCAGTGTGAGTTCTTTGATGTTGAATAAGAGCAGAACTTTGGCTGAAAGCTTTCAAACAGTCTTTACATTGAAACAGTCTCTCTCCAGTATGGCTTTTCAGATGTTTGTGAAGGGATGAGTTGTGAATGAAGGCTTTTTCACAAGTACTACATTTATAGCGTTTCTCTACTGTCTTGAGTTTTGGTTGGTTAAGTGAAGTTGAATTTTCCTTGAGGCTATTTCTCTGTGTTTTTTCCCTAGCAATCTTTTGCTTACCGATTGACTTCAGGCCGACGCTTGGACCAAATTTAAAGTTCTTATGGTTTTTCCCTACAGCAAGAATTTTTGTATGGGTGATTGAAATAATTTGTAAGCTTTCATTTTTGTCCTGTTTTTTAAAACTGTTGTCAGATCTACAGGATTTTCCTGAGGTGAAGTCCCAGGCCTCATCCCTTTTGAGTTCTGTTCTCTTTAATTCCTGAAATGATGAGTCTTTAGTTTGAGTTGATTTTGTGGTTTGAAGATTGCTATTATATCCTGGAAGAAAAATCAAAATTGCCAGTGATAGGTGTGATTAGCTCAGACTAAGCTTATGGGAAGAGTGTTAATGTTACCTAAATAAAAACTATATGCCTATAGATATTAGCAAGAAAGAAGGAATGGAAAATAAACATTTTATAAGATACTAGATGAATGCCAATCAACCTGAGTGAATGAAAGGATAAAAGAAGCTCACCTAAGGAGGTGAGAGCTAAGAGTAACCAGCAGAGGGGTTAGAGAAGCACAAATTAGGAAGTGTAGCCTGGTATATAATGGACTGTATACATACATACATACATACATATATACATACATACATACATGATATATAATATCATATATTCATACATACCTACATATGACTCATAAATTATGGTGCTTCTGCTATTCTTTTTTATTTTGGATTTATTAACTTTTCTTTCCTACATGTCGGAATCCTTACCAGCCTTCCAATGCAGTGCAGGTAGCTCCTCGGTTGCATCTTTTCCTGACTCAGTCTAACAATCCACAGCCCTCCTCTTATTACAGCACTTATTACAAGATGCAGCAATGCATCTTGTAATGACAGGGATACACAGTATTAAAATACAAAACCCAAAGCATAGTACTCACGAACCAGCAATAGTCACTGCCATTATCAAATATCATGTACAGTAATAATTCTAATACTTCACCTTTATACTTCTAGCAGCACAGGATTGTTTACATCAGCATTGGTACAAGCACATAGATAACATTCTGTTAAGTTTTATTTATTCAATGTGAGGAACAGTCTAGCTTTGAACTCACAGTGATCCACATGCTTCTGCCCCTTGAGTACTGGGATTAAAGGAGCAATCACCACTTTAACTAGCTTGCATTCTACTGCTTTAAATTTCTAAAGTTAGATTGACTTGTTTTACTTTATGTGTGTTTTCTTGTATGTGTATATGTATGCACAACACATGCATGCTAGTTGTCTGCAGAGGTCAAAAGAGAACATCAGAATGTCTGGAACTAGAGTTATGGATGATTGTGAATCACATGGTGATGTGAGTGCTAGGACGCAAACCCATGTCCTCTGCAAGAGCAACAAGTGCCCTTAACCTGCTATCACGTCGCCGCCCCCTCTATTACCTCTTCATGGCTGTGTCACAATGTATCAGTCCATTTTCATCTCCAGTATATCCTCATGGCAGCATCATTGTATATGCAGCTCACCACTTGCTAAAACATTACTATACAGTGCACACGTACATGATATGTATTTAAAGAAGCATTCAATCAAAATCTGTGTTGCACAGATAATAAGGATAAACAGGACTTGAGCAATACCTCAACAGCATGATAAAATTCAAACATTTTAGTCCTAAAGCTAATCATTTGTTTAATGAAGAGACACTAGGTCTATTCCATTACCATCACGAATGAGGCAAATATATCCATTTCTCTACTATTCATCTTTAAGGAAATATTAATTATTGCAGTCAGACAAATAAGTTACAGAAGTTGAAAAACTGCCTGTATTTGCTAACGATATAACATCTCTCAAAACTAATTTCATGAAGAAGCATATAAAGAATTGACACACAAAAGTATTCTTATAAAGAATAAGAGGAATACTAGAAATTTGAAAAACTGTATGAGTAAATTTTTGTAGGCATCTTGAATGAAAATGTTACTCTTGGATGTAACAACCCAGTGTTCTAAAAATGCCACAAAAGTCAGGATATAGCTCAGGATTTCTCAGTAGCAGATGACATCCTGGGTCAGATAATTGTCTGTTCTTTGGGACTATGTTGAGATGACCTTTCCCCACATTGTATTAAGGTGTGACACTGTTTTCAGTTGTTAACTATGTACCATCAGAGAGCTACGCCCTGGCAGGATTTCAGTGTTATCATCACCAGGTTTTCTATTTGTAAATGCTTGTCCTTCCCACCTGCCCAAAAGAGGAGGGTCAGACAGCCCACAATGCCTTAGGCAACCAAAGAGATGGACCAGGTGTTGTTTTACTGCAGACTGGCTATAATAAAGAGCTGACAGCCAATGGCTGGGACAGGATGTAAAGGGATGGAACTTCCAGACAGGAGGGGACACTGGAGGGATGCGAGCAGAGTCAGAAAATTGAATAGCACAAGGAAGAAAGCAGAAGGGAGAATGAAATGGAGCATGGGGTAAAGAGCTAGCTACATGGAGCAGGCTGGGAATGTGGGCTAAGTTAGAAGCTAGCTGAGAGACTGCCCTAGCTCAAGGCCAACAACTTTACGTTATCTGGAAGCCTCCTGAAGTATTTAAACCACAAGTGGGTCTGTGAAAGCCCTACAATATCTAGTACACCAAAATGTGGCAAGGGATCCTAGGTCAGGGACCAAAATCCAGATTGTCATGGAGCTGTGGTGGCAGAGACTGTGGAGAGGCTGACAGGAGGAGACAGTGCAGTGTGGGCTACTCCTTCCTGTCTGAGCTGGTCCCATTGTGAGGCCTCAGCAGTTTCTGGGGCTGGCTGCTGCAAGCACAGAGCAGCTTGCATTGAGCACCTTCCAGGAGCCATGCCACCCTAGAGCAGGAAGCAAAGTCCAGTGACGGATGCTCAGAACAGGCAGTTCCCACAGAGTTTAGAGAACAAAGTACAGAAATAAATATTAAAGTTTGGAAGTGGTAAAAAGAGATATAAGTAGATATGTTTTGTGAGCATGCATAGATGTTGAAAAAAAAACTGCCTACAAACAGTCATAGAAATCAACATTAAGTTTAAATAATAAAGTGAAGTCTCTGGAGGAAGGAGCAAGTTAATGAGATTAAAAAGGAAAATATTTTCTGTGTTAAAAAATAGAAAACACCTGGCAGAGGGCATTTGGAATCATATAGTTTTGTTTTAATTATCAGCATGGAAAAAATTACAATTTGTTCTATAACAGTGATAGTTTCTATGTCCTCTCTGAGAAAGAGCAGAATAAAACAGACTTAGATGATGAAAGGACTGGGAGATGGAATGATAGATTAAAAGCAGAAGAACAGAAATTAGAGGATCTTTTAAATCAGAATAAAGAAATTTCTCAAGTTAGTTCAGAGGACCCTATCCAGAGCCTGTCACACCACCTTGTGATAAGATTGTAGGATTCTAAACCCATTAGAAGACCTAATATAATCACTGATTCTCAATATGTAGAGAGTGTTTTGCATATAGAAATTGCTGAACTTAATCCAGATGGTTCAGAATTAACTTTGCTATTTAAACTACAGTAGGTTGAGATAGCATAGGAGTGGTTCTGCTGCTAAGGTCCTGTTCCCCAATTGGTTCTTGATCTGCCAGTAAGGAAGTCATGGATCAATTGCTGGACAGAAGGAATAGGGTAGGACTTTTGGGTCCCTGGAGGCAAGGAGAGAGACCCAAGGAGAGGAGAGGAGAGGAGAGGAGAGGAGAGGAGAGGAGAGGAGAGGAGAGGAGAGGAGAGGAGAGGAGAGGAGAGGTGAAAGAGAGAAGCCAAACAGCCATGTGAGATCTTGGGAGAGTGGTGGCCTGTTGCTGTTCCTACAGGCAGGTAGTCAGGGATGTTTAGGAGGGACTAGGTGTAACTGAGCAACTAAAGTCTGGGGCAAGTGGAGAGGTGTGGATATAAGAATATTGATAAGGGTGTGCTTTTCTAGGTGGGAGTAAGGAGCGCCCAGCAATTGTGTCAAAAGGCAAGTTAAAAAGGAGCAACCTGTGTGTGTGTTTTATCCACGGATTCAAGGGAAGCTGGGTTGGGGACTGGTAGTACGGCCATTCCTGGAGCTTAGGCAGAGTAGCGAAAAGCTACACCCAACAAGACAGAGATCATCCATTATATAGAACAACCCATATTCTCATATAAGTTTGCCAGGACCATTGACGGTAGAAAATGAGAGAGATAAATAACTGATAGAAAATTATTAGAAGCTTCGACTTTTTGTAAATGTCATTATATAAGTACATGTTTAAAGAAAAATCTTCTATAAGCTGGAAACAAACCAAATAAATTATTAAAAAAAACTGTGTCCTACTTGTTCTTTATATAATCAAGCTCCACCACCTGCCAGAAGTAACCCTAAAAGTACCCCCAAAATTTGGCAGATGGATGTTTCATTTTGCAGAGTTTAGCAAATTAAAGTATGCACATTATAAACTTGATATGTACTCAAGATTTTAATGGGCTTCTGTCTTGAGTTCTGAAATGGCTTTTTCTGTAATTACTCATTTAAGAAATGATGGCTATCTTAGGAATACCTTCACAGGTTAAAACTGATAATGCTCTGGTATAGATAACCAGAAAAATGAAACAATTTTTCAAATATTATAACATAAAACATGTTACCTTACAATCCTACAGATAAAGCAACTGTGGAAAAATCTAGGCATATTTTAAAGAAAATGCTCATAGAATGGAAAGGGGGTATGAGATCTTCCAGAGATAGATTACATAACGCTTTGTTAACTTTAAAATTTTTCAATGTCAATGAGACAGGTAGCACAGCTGCTGAAAAACACTGGATTTTAGAAATGACTGTTGAATTAAATCAGCCTATATACTTTAAGGATGTGTTGTCTTCAGAATGGAAGTCAGGAAATATGTTGTGTTAGGGAAGATGATATATTTTTGCTTCTACAGGAAGTGAAAAACTGTGTATCCCTTCAACGTTAATAAGGATTATATTTGATGACAGAGGACCTCCTGGAAATCTTGGCTCCTGACATGGAAAACATGAAAAAAGGGACCCATAAAAACAACAGAATGGGAGAAGCAAATGCCAATCCCTCTACGTGGGAACACAAGAATGTCTCTGCAGAAGACAAGGAATCTTTCTGACTATCTGTTCTTCATAACTTATTATTTCATGCAATTTTTTCATATGGCATGGAGATTTATATTATGGTTTGGTTATAAGGTCCAAGTGAACTTAAAAAGATTGACTGATGCTTTTCACCTGCTCAGACACAGAGCAGAGAATCATCTTTAGCTGATCTGTGCATACCACACATTGCACACGTGCTAACTAAAAAATGTTCCTAAAAGTTTGTGCATTTTCAGAACAAAAGGACTAGACACCAACGAGGGCAAAGCAATTAGCCTTAGGTGATCCAGCCCCCAGACTGCTTCAGCCAGGGCTTCAGTTAAGCCACACACACCTTCCTAGTCCCAGATGGTCCCTTGGAGCCTGGACAGTACGTGAAACAGCCAGCTTTCCCGGGACTTGGCCAATATCCCAATTTTCTTAGGGTCCTCAAAGATCCATTCACTCCATGACAGCAGGAAGCAATTAAAGAATATGATGTCCTCATTCCCAAGAGGTGATGGGGGTGTTACTGGTTGTTCAGTGGGTTATGGATGGTTGTTCTTGCTTATGGGGGTTGGTTACAAGTTATTATATGTCATGGTCAGGGAGGATTCAAAGGAAAAGAGGTTAGATTCAGGGATTTCTCTCTCTCTTTCTCTTTCGCCCTCTGTCTTTCTCTCCTATCTAATGTTGGTTGAGGGGGAAGGAAAAAGAGGGATAAAGGGATGAAAAGACAAAATAGGATAGATTATTATATCTCTGTGATAGGGAAAAGAAGAGTAGATCATTCAATCTCCTTTTAGACTAATAAAACAGCAAGATTCAAATGTTTTAGATTGGTATGGATTTTTATATGATGATAGAAATTTAAGGTTATATACGACAACATACATATATATGTTTCCATTTTTGTTTAAGATATACGTACATTGCAACTCATGTAACATTTCAATGTATAGTCTTAGTGTTATGAAAGCTACTATTGTAAATGGTTAAGAATAATTAAGAAATACAAGTCAGTAGTTACCTATAAATAATCATACTTGTAGTCATTTATGTACTAGTTTAGTTAGTTATAGAAGTAAGCATTATTTAGCCTCCTGTATTTATTTTCAAAGTTAAACAGAAAGTAAAGAGCTAAACACAAGCAATGTTTGTCTAGTTATACTTAGAAAGATAGGTGGTCCTCAAATGCTTCAGAGATCTGCAGAATATGGCATTTAAAATGTTTTAATAATAAAAGGCTTTTTGTGATAGAGAGACAGCTCCTGGCACTCCCCACCCCCCACTCATATTCTCCTTCACAGAAGATCACGGGCACAGAAGAACCTCCACCTGGAGTTTGCTTCAAATGTTGCAAAGCTGGCCACTGGGCAAAACCCCTTACCTTGCCTACTGACAGCAAGCCGCACAAACTATGGACAGACAGGACACTGGGAAGTTGATTGCCCCACTTTGTCAAGACAAGGTAGGACAGATCTTCAAAATTTCTGCTTCACAGAAGTCTGTCAGGTCTTCTGCATCTGCCCCATTGGCACGGAGGAACCTTGTGTGACTGTCCAGGTAGCTTAATAAGTCTCTGTCATTTAGATTAAGAAGCTGCTTGCTATGCATTTCCTGAATACTCAGGTAACAGTTATCCTTCTCAGGTCTCTGATGAGGAACATAACTAGAGAATTATGTTCTTACAGTTTTTCTTGTTATCAGATCCAGAAAAGAAAAACTCACAAAAGAGGTGTCAGTTCATAAAGGTTAAAAGACATAAAAGCTTAAGTTGTTTAATATTTTAAAGTGTTTTGGAAGGTGTACTAATGTTGGTGAGTGCATGCTATGAAAGTTAGAGCATATACAAGCTTAAATAGTAATATAAAGTGATTTGAGTACAGAACTTTGGACTCTCCAAGGTTGCCAAATACAAGTGGACTGGACATTGTGAATGGAATTCTTATCTGATAGTTCTTCATAATTGTTCTTATTGTATATAGTTTATTGATATTTGAGATAAAGCTATTTCTTGGACTAAAGAGGGAATATTGGGGTGACCTTTCCTCATATTGTATTAAGGTGTGACTCTGTATTTTCAATTATTAATTATGTACCAGCAGAGAGCTATGCCCTGGCAGGATTCTGGTGTTGTCATTTCCATGTCCCATCACCAGGTTTTCTATTTGTAAATGCTTGTCCTTCCTATCTGCCCAAAAGAAGAAGGTCAGACAACCCGAAATGCCTTAGGTAACCAAAGGATGGAGCAAGTGTTGTCTTACTGCTGATTAGTTATAATAAAAGCCTGATAGCCAATGGCTGGGGCAGGAAGTAAGAGGGTGGAACTTCCAGGCAGGCAGGGACACTGGAGGGATGCAAGCAGAGTCAGGAAAATTGAAAGCCACAAGGAAGAAAGCAGAAGGGAGAGATGAGCAGAGCAGGGAGGTAATGAGCTAGCCACATGGCGAGGATGCAGGCTGGGAAGGCGAGCTAAGTTAGAAGCTAGCTGAGAGACTGGCCCAGCTAAAGGCCAACAGCTTTACGCTGTACAGAAATCTTCATGCAAGACCTCATCCTCATCATCAAGTGAAGGCAGAGAAAGGCCAAACTGTAAAACAAGTGTAGAAGAGAAAAGGTGGACATCAGAGAATATGGCATCTGTAATGGTGTGAAGTGCCACAGTTCTATTTCCCTCCCTAGATGGCAAATGCACCCACAATATCTGTCCGTTAGAACTATTCTGGAACTCTGGAGTCTAGGCAGCGTCTACAGGAAAGCCTAGCAGTAGGTAAACTGAAGAACATTCCCCGAGTAGCAGCTACTCATCGCCAGCAGCCAGCTCCAGGGAGCAACC
>NW_021604703.1:5167064-5231443 GCF_004785775.1 Grammomys surdaster | reverse complement strand
TCTGTGTTTACAGATAGGAGAGGGGGCTGAGGGGGGTCTGTGTTTACAGATAGGAGAGGGGGCTGAGGGGGGGTCTGTGTTTACAGATAGGAGAGGGGGGCTGAGGGGGGGTCTGTGTTTAAGGCAACACAGAATAAATATAACTTGAAAACACCTCAACCCTGAGGGGATTCCTACTGCCATGTCACAGACAGTGGGGACAGCATGAATATCAACCCCCTATGTTCTATTTGGGGCATTTAGACACCTGGAAGTGGAAAAAAAGTTTCAGTACTTAATAGAGATCTGGTTTGTACAGCCCTACAACAAATCCCAGCTAGGGTGTTTTAATGACCATAGTTTTCATTCAGGGAAGGAGGCACTGAGGTCTCACTTCTGAGTTTGTGCCCACAGGGAGCTCTTACCCAGCGAGGCCAGGTTGCTGTAGTTCTCCAGCATCACCTCACGGTACAGGCTTCTCTGGGAGGGATCCAGCTTCTTCCACTCATCCCGAGTAAAGAGCACAGCCACGTCTTCAAATGTCACTGACACCTGCGGGGGGGGGGGGGGGCAAGCCATTCCATCTCAGCAGGCTCATACAGCACCAGGGAGGTGACAATGGAAGATGATAGGCCATCATAAAATGAGGTCACTGAGGGTTCTGAAGAGGCTAGGTCATCTACCACTTAGTCATCAATTCAAACGGTGACAGACACACAAAGAACAGCAGTGAGTAGGAGGCTCACTTCGTGTACAGGGATTATGGCCAATACTGCACATCATGGTAATTAGAAGTTCTTCTGGTAAAGGGTCTCTTGGGTTCTTTGTTTTGTTTTTGTTTTTGAGACAATCTACATAGCTCTGGATGGCCTGGAACTGGATATGGTAGACCAGACTAGCCCCAAAACTCATAGAGATCTCCCTGCCTCTGCCTCCCTGGTACTAGGATTGAAGTCATGCATCCCCATGTCCAGCAAGATTCTTTACTCTTTATTTTCACATGTATGCAATGCCTGTGGGAAAAGTAATCCACTATGGAGAGAATACAAAAGATAATTTTTGCTTTAAAGATTTTCTGATCGAATCAGCACACAGGCATGTGCATAAACTCATTTCAACAATGGAAAAAAAAAGCCATGTAGTCAGACAGCTAGGCCCACACACTATCTCCTGCTTCAGCGCTCACTCTGGAGACAAGAATGTGAGGTTAGCACCGCAACTGAAGATTTCCACCGTAAACACTGAACCTCCTCTGATCTTAAAGTTCTGAACACCGAGGTTTGTTTGTTTTTTCTTTTTTTAACTGTGATATTGGCCCATGGAGAGCAGATAAAGGAGATGAAGGAGAAGGTTCACACACACCGGGATGAAGGTTCAGGGCATGAACACAACTTGACTCTTCTGGATGGAATGTAAAATCTTACAGAAATGGAGCTGCCCAAATCTCTTGAATGGGTCCAAAGGTAACCTGGCTTATCCTAGAAGGGGACAGCATTGTTATCTTTATTTTATTGATAAAGAAACAGAGACACAGAAGTTAGACTTACTTGTTCAAGGTCCACAGATAGTAACAGAGGGGGATAGGTTAAAATTCAACTGTCTTGAGCATCCCACTTCCTGACCACTGTGCTTACTAATTTTCAGCCAAATATCTCACGAAACCCTCTTCATGGCTTCTTGGGAGTTTGCTTCCTTGTTTTAGGCTCCTGACATTGTCCCCTGCAGTATGGCTTTCCCTTGTCTGTGCAGCACCTCACCTCACATCTCTATATTCCCGGACCTCCAAATAGCAGGTCAAGATTAGTTTTTGCAAGAATGGTACAATCAAAACCTAGGGTTCATAGAGTAAGGGAGGGGAACCATGGAGGAGGCTGGAGGAGCGACACAAGCATTCTCAAGAGCAAAAAGAAATAGATGAGCAGTCCTGGTGAGGGATGAGAAAAATACACATGAAGAAAGCAGACTAGGAAAGACTTCCCCCAGGTGTGTCCCTAGTGATAATGGGCATCTGCATGTCACTGTTAATTTTGTAAGCACAACAGACTGAGATCAGCCAACAGCAACGCTGTTGCGTGCTGTGAGAGTGCAGTGTGCTCTCTACACAGCCAACTCCTCCATGGGCACCAAATCCTGGTGAAGGGTGTACTGGATGGAGAACTTCAGTCTGGAAGGAAACTCAAAACCATACAAAATACCCCTTCTACTACGAACTGAGACGGCAATGCGCTCACCTGAGACTTCCCTTCCCTTTTCTCTGGAGCCATGGTCTCTTTCTGGGCTTTTCTCAAAGATGGGTACAGTGTCCAAAAAAGTGATCTGAGAGAAGAAGAAAAAGGAAAGATTGCTTCGCACCCCTCAGAAACCGCATCTCCGAATGCATTCCACCAGCTGAGCCTGCCTCTTCTGCTTCCAGAGTGGAAAGCGGGAGCTGGGAGTGGGCATCAGAGAATTGACAAGTCACCACTCTTCTGGTCTCTGGATTTCCAGAAACAAGACTCAGGCGACACTGGACTCCATCACTGAGGAGACTCACTATGCCTCTGTGAGTCAGGCATCATCCTATGAATGTTCCAGCTCAGCTGGCATTGCCAGGCCCCCTTCAGATCAGGAAACTGAGGCCAGAGTGCAGCCACAGTGGGGACACAAACGTTTTCCACCCGTTCAGATCTGACCACGGGCCCACTCCACGTGCTGCCCACCCACATGCCCTGCTGCTGTCAAGGGGTCAACTTCCACATCCCCAGAGAAAACTCCAGAAAGGGGACCAGTGGCTCATGACGGCCCATGCTGGAGTCGCCACAGGCCTCCGTGTCCTCGAGCCTGGCGGCTCACCTCCCCCCAGCTCCCGCCACGCCTCATGAAGGCTCGCAGTCACCATGCATGGAGACTCAGACCGGGTAGCTAGCCCAGAGCAGCGAATCGCGCCTCAGACACTCCACGGCCTGATGAAGCTCACAGTGGGCGGGGCTGGGGAGGGTTTGAGCATGGTGACGCAGAGGCCTCTGGGAAATGTAGTTTACCCCGGGACTCAAGGATTCTGGGATATAAAGTTGACAGCTCTGGTGCGCAGCTGCAGTGGAGAGCCCCACCCCACTCCCAAACCCCCAAAGGCTCAGGGTTCATCAGCTCTGAGAAATCTTAGATGTGGAGTACACTGTAATTCCATTTGTGTGGATGGTGGTAAGGCTGTGGAAATAATTATATATTTATTGACTTAGACTCAGAGGGTGTTACAGGAAAAAGCAAAAGAAGTGCCGGCTAGTTGAAACCTGGGGCTCTGGGATTTAAAATAAAAATGAATGGATGGATGGATGGATGGATGGATGGATGGATGGATGGATGGATGGAGAATTATAGATGAAGACACATGATATCAACCTCTGGTCTGAGTACAATGTACAACACACACACGCAAACCTGGGGCTCCGGGATTTAAAATACAAATGAATGAATGAATGAAGAATAAATTATAGATGAAGACACCTGATATCAACTTCTGGTCTGAGTACAGTGTACAACACACACACACACACACACACACACACACACACACACACCTGAGATTTTCTGAGATTCTGGAGGAGAAAAGACCAAGTCCACTATTGTCCAATTAAAGCTAGATGTATTTTGGGTGCACCTGAGGCTAGCCAGTTGGCTACCTCATTCTAAGTTGGCATTTGAGAGAGAGCAGACCCCTCGGGCTATTGAAATCTGGACCCCCTTTTAAAATTTTTTTATTGATTCCTTGTGAGTTTCATATCATGCATCCTAGTCCTTCCTGCTCATCTCCCCATCCCCTCATATCTATCTGCTCCTCACCCTTGCAACCTCCCCCAAAACACACACACACACACACACACACACACACACACACACACACAAAGAAGGCATAGAAAATATCACTGTGGAAGCTGTAATACGTCACAGTGTGTCCCATATTCTATCCCTCTGTCCACATATCTTCACCTGCAAATATTTACTGCAGTGAGACATTGGTCTGGTTCAAGATCTCAGGCTTCTGTGACATCATCAATATTAGACCCTCACTGGGACTCCTCCCAGTTATCCTGTTGTTGTCCTGTGTGATGGAGATCCTGCAGCTTTGGATCAGCAGGTCCGGCCCTTTCACGTGCCCCAACAATTCACACATGGTACAGATTTTAGGGTGGGCCAACTCAGAGCCCTGGATCTGGGCCTGGGTGGCAGCTGAGCTGGTCATCTCGAAGCTGTCCCTTATCTGAACCACCCAGGAAAGAGAAAGGAGCGTCTTTGAGTTGAAGGGTATTTAACAGCACGAAGAAGCCTTTCCCTTCTGGGATGTTGATGATGTAGGAAGGTCAGCTGGGTCAGTTCTCTTCCAGCAGCCTTTCACCACAGCATCTGGCTCCTGAGTCTTCATTTGATAAATTGAACATTTGGGATTTCGTTTTAAAAACAACACTGAGTTGAACAAATAGAGTTCATCATGACCACTCATCTTAAATTTGGCATCTGCATTTCCCTACTAATAGATTAACAATGTCAAATCTTTTTTTTAAAAAAAGATTTATTTATTTTGAGTACAGTCACTCTCTTCAGATACACCAGAAGAGGGCATCAGATCGCACTGCAGATGGTTGTGAGCCACCATGTGGTTACTGGGAATTGAACTCAGGACCTCTGGAAGAGCAGTCAGTGCTCTTAACCACTGAGCCATCTCTCAGCCCAATGTCAAATCTTTGACATGAAATATATGCCCTTCCATTGGGAGTAATTTAAAGCTGGGCAGGGGCAATGTGCAAAGTCCAAAGTCTCCTTTGTATTTCTTTCTACTTCACTTGCTCTTTTACTAGACCTGTATAGGAGTGATTACTGATAACCACGCGACACAACCAATATTAAGGGCTCTTGGAATGTTCTTCTTCAACAAAATTAATCTATTGCTTTTAAATTTAGCCTTGGGCATGTTCTTTGGACAAGGGTTGAAAAGAGCCACATTCTTTACCAAAATATCACAAGAATGGTCTCTAGCCCAGTTGCTGAAATTATTTCCCTCTGAAGCCTCTTGAGCTGGGCCTTCATAGTCCACATTGCTCTCAGTGCTATTTTCTCTCAAGATTCAACTAGGCTGGCCCAATAAGCTCTACTCACAGCATTCAAGCACCCTTTGATTCCAGAGTCCCAAAGTCTTCTTCCTTCCTCCAGAAAATCCCACATGGTCAGGTTACTAGGCCCACTCCTCTAAGCCTCCCCAAACACCACCACCCTAGAACCAAGCATTCAAATGCCAGAGACTACAGTGAGAACCCAAGACATCATTCACATCACTACAGATATCTTGAGATTAGTCTATGAAATATTGGCCAACACCTTTGTTACATAACCCGCTTGAAGCTGAATTTGCTGGGAAGAAGCACACTTGTTAACATTGACAGAACAAAAAAAAATGCTAGCAAAATAAGAAATTGTAGAGGGGTGAGGATACTTATATCATGACCATGCCCTTCCAGCAATGATTTGTAAAGCTGTCTATGAGAAGAAAGAACAGAAGATTTGGCATGAGAAAAGATTTGGCCATTAGGGAAGAGAAGGAAGTTGTGTCAAGGCAGTGGTTGGCAGAGGATTTGCGCTAGCATTAAGTGTTATGGTTATGGTTATGCTCTCTTGTTATGGTTGCTGTGATAAGACACCACAGCCAAAACAACCTGGAGAGGAAAGAGTTTATTTCATTCTGTAGTTCCACACCACAGTCCATCACTGAAGCAAATCAGATCAAGAACTCAGGGCAGAAACCTGGAGGCAGGAGCTGATGCAGAAGCCATGGAAGAATGCTGCTTACTGGCTTGCTCCCCATGGCTTGCTCAGCCTACTTTTTGTTAGTATCAAAGGCCAGCAGCCAAGGGGTGGCACCATTCACAGTGAGGTGGGCTCTCCCTCGTCAATCAGCAATCAAGAAAATGCTCCATGGACTTACTTGAAGGTCAACCTATAGGGGGCATTTTCTCAGTTGAGGTTCCTTCTTCCCAAATGAATCTAGCCTATGTCACGTTGACATAAAACTAGCCAGCACACAAGTGAAGTGAAAGACTTCTGGTTTCTTTTTAAAAAGTCAGCTATGTCAAAAGATATTTTCCTGAAGCAGACACAGGTAAAAGAATGTTTTGCTAAAACAGACACACGAAGGAACATTTCCCTGAAGCGAATACAGGTGAGAGGATGCTTCACTAAGGCAGACATGTAATGGATCGTCTCACCAAAGCAGACACAGGTGAAAGGATATTTTACTGTAGCAAACATGTAAAAACACACGTGATGAAAGGTTCTTTACTAACCACACACATATGTTAGTTCGCCTTACATTGCATAGCTGAGTTCCGTTTATAATGACTCCATAGAGAAAAACACACCAAAAGACTTCTGGTAGCATTCTTGTGATGTCTTGTTGCTTCCACAGACTTGAGCTGATTGACAGAGTGACGTCAGCTGATACAGACTCACACAGAGTTTTACTAAGACAGACTCACACACTGAGACAAGACCTTTAGAGGACAGGTAATGTTTAGGGGGGGTATGAGTCAACAGACAGAGACGGGGGCTTACTTGCATGGCTACCTTTACGATGCTTCATTGGTCTCACATCTCCGTCTTCACTGATGTTCACTCCATGGAGAGATGCATGGCAAAGAACCTCTCCTGGCATCCCTATTGGTTCTGGTCGCTCCAGCTGACTCGGGCGGAGGCCCCCCGGCTGTGTCTGCTGGGTCATGCTACCACCGCTGCTGACTCATGTTTGCTATTCCAACACTACTAACCTGGACTGCTTGTATATTCACGACATGTTTGTGAGTGGATCGAGCTGCTGCTGACTGCTATGAAGTAAACTACTGACTTCCTGACAACACAGACTAGATTCGCTCCAAAGACCAATTTCTAAACAGATCCACTTCCCCTGTATCCTAATAACCTTTCTTTCCCACTACCTCTGGTGGGTGGTGGACTAGAAGAGAGGTTAAAAACCCTTATTAAAAATAAGATTTTAAAAATCTAAGCTACACACAAGCTATCTGGCATTTGGATAATTCTAAAATCAAGAACTACATCAGTCTGTAAGTTTATTTTTCTGGTATTGGTGGTCCCTGAGTTCCTTTCTTCTTATTCATTTATTCTTTGGAAACTCCATATATGAATACAATATAGTTTGATAATAACCAACTTCCTCTTCCAACAGTACAGTTGATAGAAAGGTAAGGGTCTGGAACTTATCACAACAGGAGACCCAGCTCCAGAGGCAGTCGTGACAGGCAATAGGATGGCTTTTGTTCCAGTTATTTTTTGTTTTGTTTTGTTTTTTTCATCTTGAACACAAGCTAGGGTCGTCTAGGAAGAGGGAGCCTCAGCTGAGACAATGCCTCCTCAGACAGCCTGTATGGAGGCCCGTGGGACATTTTCTTGGTTGATGACGTGGCTGGGCTGGCCCTCTCTGAGCAGTGCCATCCATAGGCAGGCAGTCCTGGGTTGTCTAAGCAGCAGGTTGAGCAAGCTATGTGGAGCAAGTCGGTGAGCAGGATTTCTCCATAGTCTCTGCTTCAGTTCCTGCCTCCGGGCTTTGCCTTGGCTTCCCTAAGCAGTGGCTCTGCTCAGGATGTGTAAGACAAACTCTTTTCTCCTCAAGTTGCTCTTGGTCACAGTGTTTGCCAGTGATAGAGAGCAAACTAGGAAAGCTTTGCCTACCTCAGCCTTATTCAGGCAGAGCAGTGCAAGCTCCTCACAGAGTCTCAGAGATGGGAAGATGATCAAGGGCCCCATAGGAGCGGCAGCCACACCTAGGATGATAATGCTGAACAGCTTCAGGGAATGTCAGTGTATTACAGAGGGCTAGACCGGCGTCTCCCAAACATCTCTCTGTACACAATGCTGCTCTTCTGATCAAACAATTGATAGACGTGATGTGGTCCCGCCATTGTGTATTGGTTCTTGCTAACATGCCAGCCCCCTGACCCAGAGCTGTCTAAGAACAACTGTGATTGCTTAGAATAGACAGTGCTGGGGCCTTCCTGGATTTTACCCATCTTCTGCAAGAACATTTTTTAAAATATATATAATGCTAACCTTTGAGGGCTTTATAAGTTTGGAAAAGCATCTTAAAGAACAGCAAAGATGACAGTTCAGGAGTTTAAAGGAAGGCACTCAGGAGCCATAACTGTCCGATGAAGATCCTGATGCCAGGACTCAGTTACTTCCCTACATTTTTTTTTGTAAGAGACAGTCTCACTCTGTAACCCCAGCTGGACTGGAACTCACTATGGAGACCAGGCCAGTAACAAACTCAGAGACCTGCTTATTTTATTCCTCAAGAATGTTGGGATTAAAGACATGTGCTGTCCCCCCCCAGAATACTCCCCTATAATCTCTTGGCCATAAACTATAAAGCCTATTACCATCGTTGCTGGTTGCATGTCAGAGCTAGATGGTAAGCCTCTACTGCTAAAGACACTATGTACTTTGGTTTCAGGACGTTGAGAAATCAGGCTGAGATGAAGTGGAAAGTTCCCTTCTTACTGGATGACTTTTATAGCTGTAGAAGACATTATGCAAGGTTCTCGGGAAGAATTAGCATGGACAGTCCTGTGTGGCTTGTCACACTGCAGACACACCAGGCAGAAATCGTCTGTTCATGAAGGAGTGGCATTACTGTTATTGGCACACCTAACTGCTTTCTGTTTGGATTAGGGTCCACTCCCTAGAAGCCCATTCACTCCTGATACCATAAGGCAAAGCCCACGGGTGAGGATGTCACAGGATGTCACAGGTCCCATTGGGGAAGCAGCTGTCATTGTGAGGTGGACCGGATGTATCTGTTGATTTCCTTCCTAAATATTTGTGTTTATGACCATAAATCACTACTGTTGTCGATGTCAGTCCTGGAGTGAAGCCTTTCATCATGGGTGGTACACTGCAGAGACTCATAACTGAGTGACAGATGCAGCAGAGTGACCCAAAGCTCAGTGTAGACAGAGGAAAACAGGCAGAGCGCTCATCTCCTTCAAGGCTTGCGGAGGGGAAAGGTTAGAATGTTGTGTTCTTCCTTCAGGAGGAGCAGGTTTATAAGATGCAGGAAGTTAAGGAAACTTGCAAGGCTAAGGGAGCCAATGAGACGTAAGGAACTTAGAGTTGAAGGATTTACCTTCCCCAAGGTTATAAAAGCAGTGGACAGCCGATGGGAGAGGTGATTCTTCGGCAAAATTGTACAGGGAGGTCCCCTGCCCAGCCACTTTCATGATGTGTCATCCACACCAAGCTGGACTTTTTGACTTGTTTGTGTTTGAGTCACCCGTGCTCCAGCTGGAGTAACCCCTTCACTTATGCTCCCATAAGAAACCCCAGTAAACTCACTGGCTTGCTTAGCCAGACTTCGGGAGAATTGTTTCTTTGGTTTGTTACATTAAGTGAATACACATTGGTTCATACTTCTCCAGGAAAAGTCACACAATAGAGGCTTTGACATGATAGAAATTGGGCTGTCCTATCCCAAGTGTTCAGATCCTGCTGAGAGGTCTGTTAGAGTGGCCAGGTCTATCTGACTCCTTCAAGAATCTTTGTACATGAGTCGCTCCTTCTACAGTGAGATTGTTTCCTTCACAGTAATGATGATTATATCATGATGTTTTATGTATTAGTACATCTAGTTGTATGTAGGATATTTGCCACTCGGCTGGTTGCGTGGTCTATAGTTAAGACTTCTCAATAAATGTCTAAGAGAAGTGCTTTAGTGTCCTCTGGTACAGTTCTGCACAGTGACCACCAGAGGGCAGTGTTGCCCTACTCCTTTCTGTAGGCCAGGTTCTACTTCCTGGGATCTTCGATAGTTCGCATATACCCTCCCGTTGCTCCTGGATCAAAAAGAAGAGTTCAGTTAACCTGCAGACACCCTGGCTTGTCAGGTTAGAAAACCCGATACTTTCTGTGTCCCAGATATCCCTGTGCCAGCTTCAGGCTACATTCCTATTACTCACTGGCTCATGCTCATCTAGCGTTCTTATATAGCCCAGGCCTATCCGTCTACTGTTGGTGCAGTCAACAATGGGTTGGGCCGTCCCACACCAATCACCAGTAAAGAACATCTTTTACATGTATGGTCTCAGGTGAGACTGATCTGGGCAATACTTCAGAATGACGCTAGGCTGTGTGCAGGTGACAGTGAAGCTAGTAACCAGGATCCTGTCATCAACTAGTTCTGCAGAGAGCCTCTTAGATCCTGTGGAGAGGCCCCTGAAACCTGGGAAACTCAAGGAAGCTAATAGCTCCATGAAGGCCTGCTACATGCCACTGGGGGACTGGTATATAGCCTGTCATTGGGCAATATAAGGCCATTTGCCCTGGTTTGGTTTCTTGTTGTTGTAATAAAAACACTGACCAGAACAAACATTTGGTAGGGAAGGTTTGATTTACCTTTAGAGAGTATAGTCAATAATAGAGGAAAGACAAGGCAGGAACTCAAAGCAGGTACCCCCTCCCTGCTCCGGCTCAGTTTTCTTTTAAAGCTCAAAACCACCTTCTTAGACCACTTTCTTAGGGATGATGCCACCCACAGTGGGCTGGAAACCTCCTATGCTAATGAATAATTAAGAAAATGCCTTACAGACATGGCCACAGGCTAGTCCAATCAAGGAAATTCTTCAGTTGAGGTTCCCTTTTCCTAGGTGACTGTTGTGTCATATTAACTGTGACATTTTCCTGAGTCTTACAGAGAAATGGAGGCCAATTTTCAACATTTAAGAAAAATCTGGGGGGCTGGAGAGACAGCTCAGCAGTTAAGAGCACTGATTGTTCTTCCAAAGGTCCTGAGTTCAATTCCTAGCAACCACATGGTGGCTCACAAGCATCTGTAATGGGATCGATCAGATGCCCTCTTCTGGTGTGTCTGAAGATAGCAGCAGTATATGTATATATAATAAATTTTTTTAAAAAAAGAAAAATCTGACCATGTAGGTTCTTCCCAAAGTATATTATTTCATTGGTTGGTTAGAATTGGCAACTTCTAGTACCCGGTATTTGGCTCTCTGGGCAGGGTCTACACAGTTAGTATAAACCATATGGCAAGGCTTGCTGTGTAGCTCAGTAACATGCACAGAGCTCTGTACCCAGCACTGTATTAACTGGGCGTGGTGACACAAACCTGTCACTTAAGCACTTAGAAGAAGACAGAGGCTCATCCTCAGCTGGTCTGAGGCTAAATGTAAACCCCTCTCTCCAAATGGGAAAAAGTTGGGATGGAAAGATGCCTTGGTAGCTAAGAACACTCCATGCCAGTCCTAAGGACTAGATTTTTTTTTAAATTTCAGCATCTGCATAAGAAGCTGTGTACCCCTGCAGGTCTGAAACCCCACTCTGAGTGTGCCAGAGACAGGAGGACCATTGCGACTTGCTCTGCCTCAGAGGAATAGGCAGAAAGTGGTGGAGAAGGACACCCAGCACCCTCTTCTAGCCTCTCCGCCTGTGTGTGACTGTGTGCAACTGCTTACACGTGTGCACCCTCCCACACATGGATGTATATACACACAGTCTTTAAAAGTAAACTGCATGACACAGGCGTCCCCTGCCCCTTGAATTAAGCACAGTATATTTGAGAACTGAAATGAACTTAAGAGACAAGCCATCTTCCACCATACTGAGGGAGTGGGATGCATTCTGTAACCGTTGGCTTACTGAGGAAATAGCTCATTAGCTTGAGGCTAGAGAATCCAGGTTCTATGCTTCTGCTGGGAAGGAAGGTTAGGAAGCAATGCGGTATAGAGCGTCACCTCGGGAAGCTCTCGGAAAAGTCCATAAACCAGAGGACGGAAGAGGTTGGCTTCCTGTGAGCCTGGGTGGCTTCGTGTTGTACAGCAGGGATGGGGGAGCGGTTCTGTGTATTGACTTTTTTCCTCTGTGACATGAGGGAAGAGAGTCTGGAAGAAAGAGTCTGAAGAGCGATGAAAATTCTCTAGAGAGGCCGCAGCACAGCATTCCAAATACAAGCCAAAGGCAGTGGGGTCCCAGAAGTCGGGATGCCTCTCCTATCTGGAGCCTGCGGGCTGAGGACCGGAAGGTCTGTGCTCTGGTTTTCTTGTCTTCATGGCAGTGCCTTATGAGCTGGAATGGCGGGCTCTCCAACTGTGCTTCATTTCTCTTGTTTGATGTTTTAACCCAGACAACCCCCCTCCTACCCGCCACCCCCACCCCCACCCCATCTTTTCCTGCCCTTGCCTCCAAGCCTTTGGCTGTAGTTAACAGCAGAGCCTCGGTTCACGTGCTCATGAAGTTCCAGTCTGAGTTTGGGTATCGCGCTGGGATAGAGGGAATCTGGTGGCGTTGCAGACTCTCACAGGTGATTCTGGAGACAAAGCGTGGGCCCATGCATGCTAGGGGGCTGGGGGAGGGGAGTTCTATTCTCGGGGACCCAAAGCAGCGCCCTCACATTCCTCTCCGGATTAGTCCTGGACCAAAGCGAGGGGGAGAGGGCAGACTGGTGCCATCAGTGTGGGTTCACTGGCCAGCATCCAGTGGACAGATTGCTGGCTTGCCTCCAGGTCTCTGGAACACAGGACAGTAGTGTGTGAAGCTTAAAAAGTCAGGAAGGTGACTGGGGCCCGAGCAATGGAGCTGCAGGTAAAAGCCACAGGACAGGTCCTCAGAGCAGTTACACCTCCTCACTGGGACACCGAGAGGAAGGAAAAATTGAGGAGGCACTTTTCCAGCCTGCCCACCTCACTTCTATTACAAGAGAACAGGGTTTTCCCTCCTCAGTTCTGTAGTTTTCCAGAAAGTCAACATTCCTTAAAGATAAAATGGTCTTGCATTCTCTTCTGCAATTAGGTCGTTTCTGTGTTTTTACGAAGGAAGACCGATTAGCCCCAGAACATCGATACATGTCCAGGAAACCCCGCAGGATAAAGTGAAGGGCACAGAGCTTGGTTAGACTCACAGAGGACACTTTGGTTGCTGGAGGACCCTCAGCACTGTCCGTGGTAGCGGGGCTCCCCGAGTCTAGTTCCAGAGTCCTGTGATTGCTGGCTGACTGCTGGCAACAGTGTCTACACCTCCTTTACCAAAAGCAACGAGCAAACATCCTTGAGGTCTCTGTATTCCGAAACAGAAGAGAACTCTGGCTTCTTCTGGAAATTAGCCTTGTGGTATCTGCAGTCCTCAAGAAAAGTTGAAAGAGTAACTCAGACTATCAAAAATAAAAATAAATAAATAAAAATAAAAACTGTCCCTGTCAGGAGACTTGAGGGTTGTGGGTTCAAGCCTTCCTTGCCCTCCTCTGCCTCCAGACAGCACTTCTCACTGGAGTCTTCCCACCTTCGAGCTCCCTTCTGGGAAAAATCACCTTCCATACCTGGTCCGATGACAGCCTCTGCTGTTATTTTTCCTTGTTTCTTTCAGGATTTTCAGAATTAACAATTCCCAGAAAAAAATAAACCTCAAATGGATACTTCAAAGAAACAAAAAGAAATTCCAGGCAAGTGAATGTCCCACAGACTTGGTGTTAGAACCACTGGCGGGGTGTCATCCAGGTGGAAGCTCTGGTCGCACCCCTCCTTAATGCTCAGGGTTGGGAGGCAAAGCCGCAGGAGCCGGCAATGCCAGCAGCTCTGATGCTGGTCAGGGACCTCAGGGCCTTGTTATAGAGGCAACCGTTAACCAACTCCCCAGAAGCCCCGAAAACAGCTGCATAACCCCGTGCATTTTTTTTCTGCCCCGTTTGACCCAGGTAGGGCGGAGTCTACCCCCACCCCACCCCCACGAGCCTATTTTCTTCATCTGCCGCAACGGAAGCGCCTTTCTATGATAGGCTATTAGAGAGGACTGTGGAGCTGTAGCGTGCTGGCTCGGTATATGCAATACCTTTGTCAAAGACAGAGCCGAGTAGTAAAAGTGGAGAAACACTTTTACTAGTAATTCAGGGTATTTTACACTAGAAGAAAAAGGACTTTGGTGTGAACTGGAACTAAGATCACAGGAGGGAAGTCTGGAATTTATAGCAGGAAGAGCAAAGTGAGATTAAGATGACTAAGGAAAAACAGGAGGGGTAACGGGGTTCTGGCTAAAGGGCCCTAGCCTCGTTCTTGCATTGCTAGCATCAGATATCACTTGGAGAAGGAGAGGATAATTAAGATCAGATATGAAGAATGAGGTAACTGGTTAAACTACCTTAGCAGGATTTTCGCCAAGATTGGACAGTTGCAGATACCTTTAAAAATCATTGTTGGGTGACTCCAATCTCTGCCTTATCGCAGAGAGTTGGAGAGACGCAAGCCTTTTTGGGAGTCAGTTTAATGTACGCAAAGAACCCTCACAACCTCCTCTTTGCCTTGCTCTGGTCTAAGGGTGCCCAGGGTCTTCCAAAAACTCACAAAATAAAAATAAAGTCTTAAAAAAGAGTCTAAAGCATTTTTAAATCTTGAGCAAAGACAGGTACACTAAACTTTGTCCTTTCATTTGCTTATTGAGATTAACCTGAACTGCTTCTTCAATTTTTCTTAAGGGTGCTGTATCTGGAGGGAGTGCAGGACACTAGACATTGGATGAAACACATTGCCTAGGACTTCTGGGCTTGCCTACCTATCTCAAGATGCCCCTGTGTTTCTCTGCATCCTCTGGATTCCACACTGACTAAGTCTTATAAACTACCTGATCATTCATTCAACACATTTTTAAATTGACTCTTGAAATGAAAGCAGTGAGTTTGTTTGAAAAACAGCTATTTAAAGACTTATTTTTTTTAAAAAAAAATTATGAATGTGTGTGCGTGCAGCATGAGGAGACTAGAGGAAGGTGTTGCAGTTCCTACAGTTGAGAGTGGTAGACTATTGTAAGATGCACAACCTGGATGCCAGGAACCAAACCCAGGTCCTCTGCAAGAGTAGCCATGTGTTCCTATCCAGGGAACTATCTCCCAACCCCGAGGCTGTTTTCTCATAGTTCTTTTTTGACTTGTATGTATCTGTCTTTTTGCTACTTTGTGAGGTCTTTTTTCTTTCACTGTTGTCCATCCCCTTTCCACCCTTTCAATCCTCCTAACTGTATATTAGAGAAAAAAGAATAGAAAGGAAAGGGGCAACGTTACTGTTAAAAACTACTTCCTGTTGATTAGGGCATTGAGTTACTTGGGGCAAGTTTGATCTTCTCTGTCAGGATATCTACTTCCTCCTCCTCCTCCTCCTCCTCCTCCTCCTCCTCCTCCTCCTCCTCCTCTTCCTCCTCCTCCTCCACCTTCTCCTTTCTTCTTTGTGCATGACTACTTAACAAACAGTGACCACAGCAACCAACCATCAACCATCAACTCATCAACCACAACAACCCCCACGACTCCAGGCCCTAGTGTTTACAAACCCTTTCAAAAGTCTTCAGAATTCCAAACACCACACAATCACAGAAGCTCTCTGTAGCTGGCAAAATCACAACCCGGCTAGAGCATGAGACAACCATAATCAACTGTTGTAGACAATCTGAAGCAGCCCCATGCCCCCACATCTGTGATTAAAATGAAAGCATGGTCCTACTTCTGTGTTTTTAAAAAAGAAACCAAAATTCTCACCACACTTTGAATTTAAATATTTTTCAGTGGCATAAAAACAATGTTTTATTTTGGCATTTCATACATAGATGTGATTGTGATTTGCTTTTCTTTCCATCCTGATACTGGGGCTTGCTACTCCTGTGTGTGGAGTTAATATTCCTCCTTTATGTGCATATACTACAATGTATGATGATGTTAGGATCATTGTTCATTTTAAAATAATTTTTTCATATTTTAAGGCTCTATGATATGACAAATTGAAGATTTTCTTTAAAAGAAACTTCTCAATAGGAGGCTTTTAAAATTTAGATACACACCTATGTTAGGAATATATAAAGTCTCCATTTGAGTTACAAAGAATAAATATATCTGTATAATGTGCCTTGCTTAAACAGAGAAAGAGCTTTCTTGTTGGGATGTGGGTGTGCACGCTTGTAACACCAGCAGTCAGGAAACTGAGACAGGAAGACTGAGAGTTAGGCCTGTCTGAGCTGCACAGCAAGTTCAAGGCCTGCCTGCAACACAGAGAGACACTGTGTCTAAATAAAGTAAAACTAAACCAAACAACAAACTTTGCTGAGAGACGCAGAAGCCTGAAAGAAATGACAGGAGACACCTTGTATTTGGTTAAGAAACCTTTTAAAGTTACCCAGGGTTCTCACATTTCAGTTGTTGGTTCTGGTACCAGAGCAGAGAAAGGACTTGGCGGTGCACAGCTGCCCCTTTACCCATAAGAACCTGGTGAATGAAAACATACAACCTTACAAAGCTAAGGGCAAAGTTACAGCATGGTACAGGAATATCTCATTAGCTGATCGGGGTGGGGGTGGGGACGGGAAGGAGAAACAAACACAAAACTATTTTACCACATATAGTAAAATAAATTTCAGATAACTCAAAGCATAATGTTTTTATCCAAGTGACAAAGAGAGCAATGCAGAAGCCAACGAAAGCAAAGAGGTCATCAGTTGGGTTCTTCTGCAAAACATAGAACACAGAAAATGAACCAAATGACCCTCCTAAATTCTACCAGTTCTACAAAATAGACACAATTCTAGATATTTAAAACAAAAGTTAAGTCCTTACATACATAAAGGGAATTGGGGTCTAACTTTCTTAGGGAACCCTCGTTGAAAAAGGCAGAAAACAGGTAACAGATCATTGAAAGCAGTCTCCATATGTACAAGCAGCACCCCCAGCATTCTCTCAGTGAAAGATGGCTACATCGATCCACAGATACCCCTAACTCAAAGGCTAGAGAGAAGGAAAAAACGTAAACTTTTAATAAGACCCAGAATTTTATCTCTCACTAGAGATAAAAGAAAATTTAAAGATGAGCAAATGTGACATCATTTTCAATGGTAAAAACAAAACAAAACACCATCAAGGATGTGCTGAAGCTAATAATTGTGATGGACTAAGGACTAGTGGAGTTATCTCTCAGCATCTGTGTGGGATTGGTTCTAGGCCCTTTTTCAGAGATCCAGATACAAGAATGTTTAACTATTTGCATACTATTTGCATAATCTATGCAAGTTCCCTGTTGTATGTTTTCATCATATCCAACCCGCAGCCCCAGGGCCTCAAGAGTCCTCGGACAGCTATAAATGTTCCCCAATACATTTGTAGATGTGTCATTTCACAGTACCAAAATGTCGGGCAGCCCTGCATCATTTCTGTATTATTATTAAGACCTAATACTATGTAATATGACATCATTTGTTGCTAGGCTGAATTGCTAATAATGACAACAAAAATCAGCAGACACACACACAAACACACACACGCACACACACACACACACACACAGAACACATTTGGAATGTTTTTAAACTTTTTTTTTTTTGAGATAAGGTTTCACTATGTATCCCAGCCTGGCATGGAACTCACTGTGTAGTTCAGACTATCCTTCAACTGGAGACCCTCCCAGATACTGAAATTCCAAGTAAGCCATCCGCAGAGCCTGTACATCTAGGATGTGACTTCATAATCTTTCCCAAAGTTTGTCTGGCACAATAAGACAATTACCCAGATGTGTTCTAGGGGAATCTTGACTGTGGGAATTTCTGATATTCAAGAAAAGATGCAAGCATCATGCATATTTGTGTGTGGAGGCTTGCTCCCTAAAGATTCTTCCATGATCTCGATCAATAAGTGAGTTACAGATAAAACGAGTATGTCACAATCCACACAAAACAGAGTGGTATCACCAACAAGGCTATAATGTGATTTTGGGGGGGAGGGGCTGAGACCAAGGCACTTCAGGAAAAAAAAATCCTTTCCTGAAAATGATGGCCTATGAGCCTGGTGTGGTTTGTGGACAAGTTTGCCTCGGGTCAAATAGTTTCTTTGCCATGAGCAAAGTATGTTTAAACCTGCAGCTGATTTTAAAGGCAGATGCTGACGACTCCTGCCGACCAAGCTGGTGGCATCCTGTGCTCTGCATCAGGTACTCCTCACTGTTGTTTTGGAGGTAAGAAAGACTAAGGGGAGGGAGACTTTGAGGAACCATGCACATAAAAACAGAGCCCAGTAGCAGCACGTCTGCTGAAAAGAAAAGGAAGTCAGGAGGTGATTCAGCCACAGCTCGGGGTCTCCCACCCGGATCTCAGCGAATGAAGCTTCCAGTTCTTTCTGGGTTGCCGTTCGCCAAGCGTATCCATTGACCGTATCTCCATTGTCTTTTCTCTGAGCTTTTTAGCCTACCAGCTAACCCCTTCATAGTCTCTCAGCTCCTCATCCCATTGACAGCTCTCCCCCTACTTTTTTCCATATCTAGTCTTGAACTTCACCCCCTCCCCCATCCCCCACTCCGTCATGTCTCTAACATTCCTTTAGGAGGAAAAGGGAGCCCCCAATTTTCTTGTGTTTCGAGAGGGTTATGGAAAGAGGGTGGTGTTTCGAGAGGGTTATGGAAAGAGGGTGACTTATCACCACTTAGTTCCAGGACTTTGGGGTCTCAAGGCTGAGGGGAAACATGGGTGGGGGTGGGGGACAGGGCAAATGACCAGCGGGGGTTGTGTGCAAGGTGGGGTACCAGTCCTCAGGCTGGGGAGGAAGAGCGAGTGAGGCACCCGTAGAGGGCTGGGAGGGGAGAGCGTGGTTGCAGGGATGAGGGAAGCAGGGTACTGGTGGAGGCGGTGTTGTATACGTGTAAGGGTAAGCAGAGGACTCTGGCAAGAAGCCAGAGAAGGCTGCCGTAGACAGATGGGCTATCGGCTGGAGTAATGACCGCTCTTGCTTCCGTTGCTTAGCCCTGCGGTTCTGGAACCAGACCTGGGGAGAGGGAAGAGAAGACGCATCGGCACTCCTGTCCCAAATGTCTCATACTCCCCCAAGGACAGGGAGTGACACCTGTTGTATCACTTAGAGCAAAGGCTTATCTGAGTCAGGGCTGTGAGGAAGTAAAAGCTTCGTGCTCACTTTCAACCTGCAGCCAATTCTCCCAGCTCTGACAACTTTGAGTCAGAAATGGCAAATTCCAAATAAGACACCATGGCAGTTTTCTTCCCCCAGATAACAGGAAGGTCCTTAAAGTAGGGCTGAGAGATGAAGACTGGGAAATGGTCATTGGACAGGGAAGGCTGGGTTTAAGAAAGAGGCTGTGGTTCAGGCTATCTATCTCCAGGCTGAAGATTTCAAGAATAGAGGTTTATAGAAATGTAAGACTGGCCAGAAGCAAGACTGCACATATGCGAACAGTTAGGGTTGCCTGTTTGTTGGAGTTTGTGTCAATACTGAAGGCTGGGGTGTGGGTCTTGACTTTATTTTTGTTTGTGTGGTGCTGGAGGGTCAGACCCAAGGCTTTGTACATGCTAGACAAGGGCTTTACCCCTGAATTATACCTCTCCAGAGCTCCATCCAATATCCATCAAGTAAGATGAGCTTAGAGCTGGGGTCAAGTGCACTGGAAATTATATTGACTGGTGAATGAATCCTATATTCTGGTGAATATTTAAATTAGGGTTAAACCCTCTATGGTTATGCCAAGACAATTCCCCCATCCTCCCACCCCCAAGCAGCTAGACAATGTTTGTTTCTTTCCCGAGTACCTTAGGGTATCATCACCTGAATTCTGGCTTCGCTGAGGCCTGTGTCTTGAGCAAGCCCCTCTCGAGCCCAGATGTCAGGATACTGGTTCCTCCCAAAGGCTGACTCCAGCTGTTCCAGCTGTGCTGGGTTGAAGGTGGTGCGGTGTCGGCGCCGGGAGTGGGGACGGCCCCTCGGTGGGCAAAGCTTAGGTCTCCCCAGCCCTGTACCAGAGAGTCTTCTATAAGCCTCAGGGCTCCTGTCTATGGAGGAAGGGAAATGGAGGGACACCTCCCTTACAAATGGGACCACTCAGCCCATCCTTGCACCACTGTTGCCGGTCCCCGTGTTCTGCTTCGTTCCTGAGACGTTACTTCCCCGTGGGACTCCCTGTTCCACAAGAACTGTTTGAACTTTCAAAGTCCCAACTTCTGCCTTCAGCCTGCTCTGGCTACATGTCCCAAGGTATGTGCTTCACTTTTGGGCACACATACGACCCACAGGACACATTTTGAGATTCTCCTCTTTGCTGTCTACCACGAGCTTCTTTGGTTGCCACCCGCATGTTTTATTTCCCATGCACCTCCTTCATCTGTCTCTCCTTCTGTACACACCCCTCCCCGCCCCGGCCCGGCTCAGGAAGATGAAGTTCTCCCCCTCCCATGTACACGCAGACACAATCTCCACTCTGGGATGAACTTCTTGACTCGTCTCTTACCTCTGCCCTGGCCCTGCCACCAGCCTGCGGGAACTTGAGCTCGTGGGAAAGGCTTGCCTCTCTTCCCCCAAAGCTCCCTGAGCCCTCATATTAATTAGTCTAAGAGCCACCAGGACAGAGAGAACAGGGAGGGAAGAGGAGACACCTGGGAAGGTGGGTGCCAAGGAAAGGACGGGTCTGGAGTAGAGACACCCATCCCCAGGGGAAACTAACGGTGTGGTGTGGCTCCCCCCTCTGCACCCAGTGTCTTCAGACAGGTACTGAACTGCCCTCTGGGGAAGAAAACCCTGAACCTCCAGCTCCCTCCAAGGAGGAGGGACCTTGGGCAAGCATAAGACTAGAGCTTTGCTGCTGCCCTAGCACCGAGCCAGTGCCTTTCCACAGTTCCCTCAGGCAGGGCCTCACTTCCCAACCTGTAGGGCGAAGGATTTCTGCTGTCTCACTTCCTAAGGTCCCCAAAGCTCCAATTCTGCTTTCCACCTGTCAACCTTCTGAAGTACAAACCATTCTCCAAAGCCAATGCGGCTTTGGGACCCATGTCTGCTGCTCCCTTAGGGACCCAAGCCCACCCTGGGGATCCACTCACCTACTGTGGAGATCAGAGTCCCAGAGGCCACGTGTGGCTCAGGCAGGGATCGGCCACAGGCATGGCCCTTCGTTTGCTTCTCCTGCTGGCTCCTTCTTTGAGCTTCCATGGCTAGCCTCCCAAATCAAAGATGGTCTAGCCTGCTGTCCTCTAGTCTGTGTCTTCCTGTAATCTTTCTCTGTTTCTGTCTATCCTGTCTTGTCTTCTGTTCTCTCTTCTCCCTGTTTCTACTTTCTAGCTTTTTCTGAGTCTCTTCCTTGTCCCCCACCCCCACCCCGTGTGCGTGTGTGAAGTATAGCTAGATACTTGTTTCCTCACGGTTTCCCCCTTTTCCTAACCCTCTATCCTTCCTCTGAATTCACATCTCATCCTCCCTGTCTTGGCTTTGCCCAGTTTTCTCTCTGCCTCTACTTCCTGATGCTGTTTTCTCTAAACTATCTACTTTCTCACACTACCTTTCTTTCTCCCTTAGTCTTGAAGAAGAGACCTCCTCCTGGCCCCATGAGCCCGTCCAATCACTTCTTGGTCACCAGAGCCCCCCGGCTCGGGGGAGGATCACAAGCCAGATGAGAGAAGGTGCTCTGTCAGAGGGTCCAGGGGCTGAGGCCAAGAGCTCATATTCCCAGGGGACCAGATTCTTTTGTTCTGTTAAATCTCCCTTCTGGGAACAGGCAGGGGACAGAGGTGAAAAGACATTCCTACCTAGACACCCCCTCCTCTGAACCCAACTGTAGGGAGGGGAACAGAGTGAAGGACATGAGGGGTAGGAACAAGGCATGACATCCCAGCATATGAGTGAGCGGCACTCAAAAGACCTACTCCCAGCAAACTCCAAGGGTGAAAAACCACAAGTGCATATCAGTCCTCTCAGATACTTTGATACCCCTAGGACAGTAGGACCCTCCAGGACACACTGAAATAACATTACTAGGTGATACCCACCCACACCATCCATAAAACCTGGTATGGGATCCCACACTTGCTGGCCCTCCCTGACCCATGCCCACCCTCCCGATTCCTCCAGATGTCAGAGTTCCCGAGTACTCTCTGATTTCCTCATTCAATCATTACCTCCTCACTCATTCAGAACCCTGAGGTATGACCTGGCAAGGTGACCTAGATCCTCCAGAGCAGCTCAGTTCCAAGTCTGTCCCGCCCAACCGAGACCTTAGGTCTCACCTTGAAATAACTTCAGGTTCTCAGACCCTGCCATTGTGATTCTTCAAGGACACCCTGACACACAGCTTCTCTGAGAGGTCAGGACAACCTGGTGCCTCTAGTGCTGCCTCTTGAGGTGATTTTGACTGTGGAAGTCTGTTTTGGTATCCTTAGGATATCCTGCTCTTTTAAGGGCAAGCAAGCATCTTAGGACAGACATTAGGGTCCTCCAAGAGACACTGAAACTGGGGGGGACTCTTTGATAACCAGGACTTTCCATCTCCACTATATGATTTCCACGCCCTCCATAAAGTCCTGGCTTCTCAGGACACATACGGATGACTCATGAGTCCCTTCATGACTTCACTGTCACCATAAGACAACCTGATTCCCAAGGTCAGACTAACTCCTCAAACACATCCCTTAAAACCATCAAGACTATCCAAAACAGGATAACCATCAAGGTACATTTTAAAGACTAATTAACTTGTTATCGTTATTAGGGATGTGTGTCCACATCTATAGATGCCACGGTATGTGCATGGAGGTCAGAGGAAGATTTGTGGGTTCTTTACCCCCCCCCAACATGTGAGTCTCAGGGATCGAATTCATACCTTCTGGTTCAGCAGCAAATGACCTGATCCTCTGAGCCGTCTCGTAGGCCCCAGGCCTCAGGGTCTTAATGCTCACAATATGATCCACAGAACAGCAGCACACAGGAGCTTGCTGGGGTCAAATCCTTGGGCCTCACCTTTCTATTGCATCAGAACTT
Source organism: Grammomys surdaster (assembly GCF_004785775.1). Lineage (NCBI taxonomy): Eukaryota > Metazoa > Chordata > Mammalia > Rodentia > Muridae > Grammomys > Grammomys surdaster. Next base: position 5,208,660 of record NW_021604703.1, on the reverse strand, counting down.
GTGAGCGTCCAAGATCCACAGCAGAACCGAGTGGATGCTTTGCTCCTGCAGTGAGCACTTAGTCCCCGTTTCCCGGTCTGAATCCCCCTCCCCCACAGAGCTTCCCCGGCCTTCTCTGTTAGTGGAAGGAGACTTGTGGATTTTGATGATGGCTGGTCTCATGGTTGAGAATATGAATCTTCACTCTCCTTGTTTCTTGGATAATTTGTAGAGAGGGAAGCTACATTTCCATTGTCATTAATTTTTTCGAGAAAATTGCTTTTAAAAATGATTTGATCATATGAGGATTCTAATTAAAAAGGACTCCAGCATATATCATAAGGCTATAAAGTAGGTCTTTAAAAAAAACACAGAGATGCCAATTCCAAGGGAAGGATATGCTTTACTAAGGGTGGAGCGATGGCTCAGCAGTTAAGAGCATTGGGTGCTCTTGCAGAAGATCCGGGTTGGATCTCCAGCACCCACATGGCAGCTTACAATCATCTCTAACTCTGGTACCAGAGCATCTGTTGCCTTCTTCTGGTTCTACTAATGACCAGGGAAACACGTGGTGCACAGACATCCATGCAGACAAAACACTCACACACATACAGATTAAGATAAAACAAATCTTAAAACATATGTTTTATATCTTTAAAAAAAATATTTACAAGAGAATTGCTAACTCAGCCTTTTGTGTTTCCTGGGGAAACCCACAGTGTAATGCAAAAATTTTCTTCACTTCTCTAGAAGCTTCTGGTTTTCTATGTCAGGGACAGATTAACTGTTACAGAGATTAAAACACAGAATTGGCTTTCTGTTTTTGGTCATTACTTTCTTAGTATAAATTAGTAAATCGAACCTTAATCCTGAAGGCTTAAGGGCTATTCAGAAGGAAGTCGGTAAGCGTTTACCAGAGTGCAGAGAACGAAGCTGCTGTGAGGCTCTCTGACGTTCGGTTTCATCAGCTTTATAATGGACACAGGGCACAGGACCAGATAGATCGTACACGTGATATGGGCCTCAGAGGACAATGAGGGTAAGTAGGACCGGTACTGGGAACCCGTCTCTGGTGACCGCTTTGCCCTGGGAGACTGAGCGGAACCGGCTGGATGTCAAAGGTCTGAAAAGGAAGTCAGGCCGGTTGTCTTGCTTAAAGTTCGGCAGCTGGATTTCTAGGAGAAGGAGGTGTGTGAGAGAAGTGGCCCCTGGCAGGGAGGACTCAAGGACAGACACCTTAGAAGACAGGTTTCTCCACCGTGAAAAGACAAAGTAGCAGGGGTCGCGGTAGGGTTCCACCTGCCTGGAAGAATGCTTCCCGCGCAAGAGCCCCACCTTTGCCAAGAGCTACTTTGAATCCTGCAGAGAGGACCACGACTAACTTGGTTCTGAATCTTAGAAACTTTCCTTAATTTCAGTACGGCTGTCGTGTGTCACCATGACTGCTTCCTTCAGATAACTCAATCCAAGAATAAACTTTGGCCTCTGGAGGTCCGGCCAGCAACTGACCAATGCAGAGGTGGATGCTTGGAGCCAACCATCAGACTGAGCTCAGGGAACCTGGTGGGGTAGCTGGCCTGGCCCAAGGACTGGAGGAGTGGAGGGGGATTGCAACTCCATTGGAAAAACAACATAGGCTGATTTGACCACCCAGTTCTCCCAGAGTCTAGACCACCAAGCAAGGAGTGTACCTGGAAAAAGCAATGGCTCCAAATACATATGTAACAGAGGATGGCCTTACCTGACAGCAATGAGAGCAGAGGCCCTTGGTCCTGGGGAAGTTTGATGCCCCATCGTAGGGGGATGCTGGAGCGGTGGGGCCAGAGACTGTGTGTGGGTGGGGGAGCACCCTCATACAGGCAAAGGGGAGAGGGGAGGGCAGATGTGGAATGGGGGTTGGTGGAGGGGTAACCAGAAAGTGGTATATCATGGGATGGGAGGTTGGTGGAGGGGGTAAACATGATATCCCAAGAAGTGGGATATCATTTGAGATATAAAAGAATGGAATGATTAAAAATAAATAAATACATATGAAAAGGAATACACTTTGGTAAACAGATATTCATGTAAGATTGAATCTGTTTCATAAATGTGTACTTGACAAAAGCAACAAATAGCAGACATATTATGGAGTCATGGATGTATGAAATAATAAAAACTCTCAGGGCTGAGAACATGACTCCGTTGGTAGAGCTCTTGTCTTACATCCATGAAGTGCTAGACTCCATTCCCAGTGCCATGTAAGCCAGCTGTGGTGCTCACCCCTATTCCCACAGTCCTAGAGATGTAGAGACTGGAGAGGCAGCAGTTCTGGGCTATCTGTGTGGTGACAGTGAGAACGGCCTGGACTGTGTGAAAGATCCTGTGTGAGATACTAAAAGGGTAGGAGAAAACAGCCTTGCTAGCATGAAACGGCACTGTGTTCACCTCCTCCATCTTCCTATTTCTCAGATGGAAATAAACCCCCAGAAAAACAACATTACATGTCCAGGTCCAAGTGACATCAGACCATCCTCATCCTGAGGTGCTCTGTGTCCAGGGTACATGTGTTCCTCTGATGAGGAGTTACAGGGACTCAACCCTGGTGGCCCTCAAAGTTGGCAACTTGATTCACATTTCCCCCATCCTCAAGGAGCTCACCGTCCCCAGGGAGGGAGGATCTACTGCCTGCCATTCTTCTAGCTGACCTGAGAAAGCCCCTGTGTCTTACTAGAATGTTCTCCAGTGAGAAAAAGGCTCCTCAGTTCTAAGGCTAAGCTGTGACTTTTCATCATCCAGGTTTAAACAGGGAGTCAGCAGAAACAAGGATTCTATAAAGGCATCGGACAGCAAAAGAAAGCAGCCGGTGAGAGGGTCTGGGGAAGTTAAGATGCCGCTATCTCAACAGCACACATGTTCACACAAGTACATGCTTCCTATAAACGTCCCATCTTCCTTCCAAATGTAGAACTGAGAGCCACATCAAACAAATTTTCTTACTTTATTTAAGACAAAGAAATCTCTGAGCAGAATTCTGCACAGTGACAACTGTTCTGAAGTCCACAAGGACATTCTGATGTTGTGTTACAAGGTTATGGATAAACTATCAGGCTGGTCCGTCACAGCCTAGAAGTACCAAGTGCAGGGACAAGTCAAGAGGAACCTAAACCAATCTGAGTTGCATAAGTAGCATTGAGAGGGCAGTGAGCGGCTCTCAGCTCATCTATAAACGAGACATATTAAAAATGTGGAGGAAAGAAGAGGGACTAACTATAAAGGGGCCTCAGCTGTTTACATTGGCTAAGTATCATGGAATCCATGACTGGGGAGCACCGTTCACTTCTGATCCCCTGTCTCCACCTCTAGGGCCTCTTCATGAATTCTCTATATAATGTAATTATCAGAGGATCAATAAATAGTACATGAGAGAAACATGCACACTAGATGTTCATTAAATATAAGATATGAATAAAGCTCATGCAATCAAATATAAATAAGTAGTATGGAGATTGGCCAGCTATGCATTTCAGCAAAATGGACTCCAGAGGATTATCTTAGCCTCTGAGGGTGCCGCTCAGTGGCATAGCACGTGTGAGCTGACCACCTTAGTTTCCAACATCTTCCAACACCAAGTTAGAATCTCTTTAGTACATGGAGCCTGATCAACTAAATCTTCCATTTACTTTCAGCTACACTTTGTCCCCCAAGGGACACGGACTGGGAAAACTAGAGGATAGCCACACAACTTCCTGGGACTCTCTAGAAAGTCAGAGCAGGGAGAGGTTGTCTTTGAAATGTTCTTGGTCACCATCTCTGGAAACGTTGTCATCATCCTGGCCATCAGCTGTGATCACACACCCATGTACTTCTTCTTGGCCAACCTCTCCAGTGTCTCAGTCACCGTCCCCAAAGCTCTGGTGAACCACCTGATCGGAAGCAAGTTCATTGTTTATATGGAGTGTATGACCCAGCTTTTTTTTGTTTATCACATTCACTGATGTGGTTGGCTTCCTCCTGAGTGTGATGGCCATAGTGATCCTATGACCACTATGTGGCCATCTGTCACCCTCTCCACTACACCATGATGAAGAGGACCAGACTCTGTGTCCTCCTGGTGGCCACATCATGGGTCATCACACACCAGCATGCTCTCTTGCATACTCTCCTCATGGTTTGACTCACCTTCTGTTCCCACAATGCAGTGCACCACTTCTTCTGTGACCCCTACCTGTTACAGTAGTTTAGCTAAACCACTGTGTGCTCCTGATGTGTTAAATGTACACACCTGCCCAAGAACTATCTGAATTTATGAATGAAACACACACACACACACACACACACACACACACACACACCAGTTAATCTTAAGATGCCTTGACCCACTCAAAGACTGGGCAGTTCTAATCCTCCACTTGGCTAGCATACATTCCCCTCCAGTACTCCTAGCTCAACACCTTATAAATCTGTTTTATCTTTGCTACCCAATTACATTCTGGGCAGCACCCTAGTCTTTGCTGCCCAAGATGCGACTGGGCAGCCCTTCCCAGGGCCACATTCCTTCTCACCTACATTTCAGATGATTTTCCTTCTGCAGCTCTAAATCGGATCTGTCTCATCTCCCTTCAAATCATCATGATTCTCCTCCTTTCTCTCTCCCAGTCTCTAATCCACACAAATCTAAAGGTCCCGCCTCAGTCTACCTGCCCAGTCACTAGCCGTTGTCTCTTTATTGATCTATCAAAAACCAACTGGAGACAAGGACCTTCAGTGTTTGGATTCCCAGTTTTGGGGGCCGGATTAATTCAAAGCATTAGAACCAATCCCTAACACAAACCCTATTCCAAGGCTCTCTTTTTCTGATATCTTCATCAATGACATCACGGCCTTCACCATGGGTGGGCTGACCTCTATCACACCATTCACATGTGTCACTGTTTTGTATGCCTCTAGTCTCTCCAATGTGCTGAAGTTCCTGTCTATTCAGGGAATAAGGAAAGCCCTGTCCACATGTGGGTCTCACCTCACTGTGGTCTCCCTCTTCTCTAAGTGGTCTGGACCATCTATTTGTACCCTCTATTCACCTACTCAAAGACATTGTGGCCACTGTCATCTTAACAGTGGTGTCATCATTGACCAATCCCTTCATCCACTTCCCTAGGAATTCTGACATGAAACAAACTATAAGAAAACTAACTACTAGAAGGTTAGTTTTGTCAAGATTTCTGAACCATACAATTTTAGAACTAAGATCAGAGATGACCAGTTGGTCTAAGAGGCACACACTGTCATTTCTCATGTTATGTCATTCTGAGTATCCTTCGGAACTGGAGACTGACACGTATTCACAAACCATGATTGAATTATTGACTTATTTTGTAAGTTAGGGGTCAACCTTAACACAATCATATAATCCCTTTGTCTGTCTGTCTCTCTCTGTCTCTCTCCTATTTATGTACCTTTTATCTATCATCTATTATCTGTCAATATGTCTATCATCTATTTATATCTATTTATCAATCTATCAGATGTCTATCTATCTATCTATCTATCTATCTATCTATCTATCTATCATCTATCTAAATGAGACTGAAACCCAGAAGAGTTATTCTACTGATATAATGTGATTCCCAGATGTATCTTTAACAGTGAGTCTAGCAACTGACACTGTGATTTGGGACCGTAAATCACATGTGAAAATTTGTATATGTCAGATGTTCATCAGCATTTAATGAAGTATGAATTCAGCTGTATCTAATCAAATATGATTAAACATTATAGAAACTAACCAGCTATTTATTTCAACCAAGCAAACACCATAGGATTGATTAAAGTGAGTTAATTTTCAAACAACAGCAAAGGAAATTAGCATAAAAATTTTGCTTGAGAGCTGTTTATAATAACTGAAGTTCCTATTTATTAAATCATATTGCAATATGGTTGTAATCAAACTACAGAATGGTCAAAGTTTCTGTAGACCAGAAATGAAAGTCTAGACATAGCTGCAGGGGCAGAATGGTGGACCAGAAACTTCCAGAGGTTCATATCTCACCAAAAGCAGTATCAGAAAACAACAATCATAATTATTTCAGAACTTTGAGTATAGCTTGGCCAGTTATAACAACCAGGAAGTTCTTCATGAGGGACGATCCCATGGCTTTGTAAACTAGCAGCATTCCCTATTCATCAGCTCCACTGTGTATGTGGGTGGGTTCCATTTCAGAGGGAGCCATGGAGTGTTTTCCTACCAAAATGTGCGTCTGAGTGGTTTGGTTGATCTAGCTGAACTCTGAGGGAACGGCAGAAGTGTACTTTGATTGCAGCCATTTAGGCTGTAGTGGCTTCTACCAATGGCCTTTGTAGGAGATTTCAGGGTGGTAGTGTATGAAATAAATCATTATGACTCATTTTCAGTTTGAGGAATGTAGTTCATCAAAAAGTACAGATAACAGAAGACACTGGACACTTGTCTTCCCTAGCTAAAAGCTGGCACCTTTTTACCTGGGTGCTTTTCAGTTCATCTCAGGGTTGCAGATAGTACTGAGCCCATAGATAAGAAAAGGAGGGACTATCAGGCCCTGGGAAGATGGGGAATCTGGGATGGAGGGCTATGCTATAGGTGGAAGCATTGTATCACTCTGAAAACTCTAGACGATAAGGAAGGCATTCAGGGGACAAAGAAGTGTGATTAAGTGTGAGAATGCCAATTACTGCTGCTATGTAATGCTTGCAGACAGGAGCCTAGTATAGCAGTCCTCTGAGAGGCTCTACCTGGCAGCTGACTAAGATAAATGCAGATACCCACAGACAAACATTGGACGGAGGTCAGGAACCCCTATGGAAGAGTTAGGGGAAGGCTTGAAGTCCCTCAAGGAGATGGCAACTTCACAAGAAGACCAATGGTGCCAACTAACATGGACCCCAGGTTGCTCCCAGAGACTGAGTGGGAGGGGTGCTACATTCTCAGAGGCAGAGGGGAGGGGGCTGTGAGGGGGCAGCATTTGGAATGTAAATTTAGAAGAATGTGAGAACCACTATTCATTTTACTACTCCGAATCTCCTCCAGTACTCTCACAATGGAGCAAAGATCAGTGTTTCTAACACTTTAACTCTTCTCATGCCTTTTCTTTTTCTCCTTTGCCCAGGCATTTGAAGAGACGCCAGTCAAGCCACTGCTCAACCAGGGTCATAGGAATCAGAAACTTCAGGATTTCAAATAGTAAAGAACACCATGTTAGAAAAATATTTCACAAAAGTAAAACCTAGTCAGCTCTGCCATGCTCAAACAACTAAAATAAGAATGACTGTTAGGAATAATACAGAGACATCTATGACATGCAGTGTGACTGTATCCCAGAGACATTTGAAAGAGAATTAGAATTTTTTTTGAAACAGTACATCATGTAGCCCAGGCTGGCCTTGAATTTGCTTTATAGCCAGAGATAATCCTGAACTTATGATTCTTCTACCTCTGTCTCTCTAGTGTTGAGGTTACAGGGGAGCTCCATCTGTTTTTTGTGGCTCTGTGCATCAGACCCAGGGCTTTGCTCATGCACAAAGGCAAGCACTCAGAAAACTAGGGGTATTATTCCGTAACTGTGATCAGTTTGACAAATTAGAGGAAAAGAGAAAATTCCAGGGAAAAAGAAAAACTTTAGCAAAAAATGTCCAACTAAATAAAAATAAACTCTTAGTCACTCAATTAATGAAATTTTTAATTTTATATCTTCTAAAGTCAAAACCCCAGGCCTGAATGATTCTGTTGGTGTTAATATTGATATTTCACAAACTGAGAAAATGCAGTAGCACGAAACTTTCCTATTCATATATGAGGTCAGTATCATCTTAGTACTGAAAATTTAAATGTTACAAGAAATCAAACCACACCACCATCAGCATTAATATGGACTAACGAAAAGTGGAGCCTGTATCAGGGGCTCCATCATTAGAAGAACTAGTCAACTACCAAACCTACCCATTGTAATAGATGCTATGATGACCACAGGCATTGGTGCAGGAAAAGATAGTAACAAGGGAAAATTAATAATTATAGAAATATGCAATACACTCCAAATTGAAAGACTCTTTTACCTAACAAAGAGCCTTTATCAAACACATAGAGCTGGAGCTAGGCATGTAGCTCAGGGTAGAGAGCTTGCCTAGCACACCTAAGGCTCTAGGTTCAATTCCCAGGACTGCAAAAGAAAAGACAACAGACCATCTAAACAACAGCAACAAAATACAGGGCTAAACTTATCTAAGATGAAAACTAAATATTCCTCTCTGCATAGATGTGCCTGGAAGGGAAGGTAATGCCCACAGCTCTGCTCCTACACATCGCTGAGTAGAAATACCAGCCAGTGCAATAAGGCAAGGGAAGATGAAAAGAAAAACATTTTAAGTTCATCTCGCTTGTGGATAATGTGTCTTCTTGTAACACATTTTTTTTTATTCCACAAAGAAAGAAACAAACAGAAACTTTACCAAATATCTAATTCTATAGTTAAGAAGGTGTCCTGGTTTAGTTTCTGTTGCTGTGATAAATACCATGGCCAAAAGAAATTTGGAGATGAAAGCCTATGTTTCATCTTGCAGGTCAGAGTCCACCATCAGAGGAAGCTAAGGAACAGAAAGGGAAGTAGAGGCCACAGAGATCCGCCATCTGCTGGCTTGCTCAGCTTGCACAGGCCCATCTGACTAGGACTGGTATTGTCCATCGTGCCTAAATCTATTAGCAGTTGGGAAAATGTCAAGCAAACATGCTCACAACTGTCTCTGATCTAGGCAGCTCTTCTGTTGAAGTTTCCTCTTCCCAGGTGACTCTGGGGTGTGTCAAGTGGTAGCTGAAGCCAACTATTCTAGAAGGTAGCAGGATGTAAGTCAAAACTCAAAATTCACCATCTTGTTATACAGCAATGGCGAACAAGTGGAAATCTGTAGTTTCTTAAACGATACGTTAGAGTAGTATGAAATCACTTGAGCTGGCGTAGTGGCACATGCTTTAATCTTCACTTGAGAAACAGAACCAGGAGAATCTCTGGAGTTAAGGGCAGCCAAGTCTAAACAGTGACACCCTGCCTCAAAAAATAAATAAGATAAAAATTAAAATATGAAATAAAAGTTAATGCATATAAAGCCTATATACTGAAAACAAACAAATAAAAAGGAAACCTGAAAAATGACAAGAGAGAGAGAGAGAGAGAGAGAGAGAGAGAGAGAGAGAGAGAGAAACTTGAAAACCCCTTATCTACAGGAAACCATTGGCTTATCTACAGGAAGCCACTGGCTTATCTAAGGCAATCATTGGCTTATCTACAGGAAAACACTGGTTCAGAAAACAACACACAGGTTTTCCATGAGCCAAATCACTGTATTACACAGAAGAATTTGTTTTTCAAGAGACAACAAACTGGTGTTACTCATTTCTGTGGAAATGAACTAAAATCACACAACTTGGAAAAGAACAGGGCTGGGGATTCCTATCACTAGGTCTCATGATTCACTAGAAAATCACAGAAAGTTAGTGGAGGCATAGGCATGTGAATCACGGGAAATGTTGAGTTCACCTGTATGTCCACTCACATGTGACCAGTGGATGTGAAACAAAGTTTCCCAATCAACCCAATAGGAGAGTATAATTTTTCAACAAATAATTCTGATAGTCAAATGACCATACTAAAAAAACACCCAACACAGCTTAGCTTCACATTAAGTTAAAAAAATCAACTCTAAAACAGATATAAAAAATGTTAAAAGGATATAATTCTGGGAGGAACAAATAGGAATACATTTTTGTGATCTTGGGTTAGGCCAAGATTTTGTAGCAACAGCAACAAAAGTATGATTCAAAAACACTTTTTAAAAATCACCAACCACACTTTAGTGTAATTTGAAATGTATCCTCTTCAAATATTTGCTTAAGGAAATAGCTATAGGGGGAAGAGGGAGGGGTCTAGCAGCAGTGTGGAGGGAGGAACAAGGGGGCCTAATAGGGGAAGAAGGCGCGCACACACACACAGGATGTCATGTCTCCTCTTGTGTGGATATAGATTCAAATATATGTGTACATGTATGTATGTATGACCTGTGTATGTGTGTTTGAACATATACCTATAACCTGAAAGTTGATGAAGACAAATTGAGGGAGAAGAAGTCAGCAAGGAGGTAAGATGGAGACACAGGGAATCAGAAGGGAGGTGAACATGAGCAAAGTGCAGTGATACTATTCCTTCATACATAGACATGTATGATGTATACATATGCATGTACATAAACACATACATATACGTACATACATATATAAACATGAAAACATCAGCCATTTAGTGAAAGCCATTATTTCATTAAAACTACTAAATTAATAAAGCAAACAATTGAAAACCTTCCAGGGGAAAAGTGGGAAGAGCCTCTGCAGGCCCGTTTCCCGAGTCCAGGAAGGAACTACACACAACGAGCTCTGGCACATGCCCCTAATGAGGACTTCTGAGGACTCAGCCCAAGGGGCACTCTAACTTGGCAGCAATTTTTATGAAAAGCTGGATCCCAAGGGATGGGGGGTATGCTTATTAGTTTCTAACCATTTAAACTTGACCAGAGAGAGCCATGTGTTTCTCCAGTAAGGAAGACACCTTCAGTTTTCAACCTCAACTGTGACTTCGTGTTCTCCAGGGTCAAGCACAGAGACAGCGGAGATGGGGACTCTGTGAAGACCCTGACAGCAGAGAGCAGCAGGTGAGAGGGCCTGGCAAGCAATGAGGGAGGGGCACCTTCATCTCCAACAGTGGATGGATTCACACGGATGCAAACGTGTGAAATGATATCGAGAAAAATAAAGATAGACCTACCTAGTTCCCCTGCATCTCACCAAGCTCAAGGGAGGAAAGGCCTATTCTCCCTCATACACACACATGGTCTCTTCTGCCAGGGTGCACTCTCTGCTGAGAGTACAGCAAAGACACACCCGGGGCGGAAACAGAAAAAGTACAAACTGCTAAACCCCACGGCTACCAGCAGGCACAGCTAGGAGCTCAGAGGCAAGGGCCCCACTTCCCTATATCCTTGCTTGGATATCTCCAGCACACAAAGCAGCCTTGTTTACCCTTTAATCTCCATGTTTGTGCTCACTGCTTGCCCTTGTTCATCCTCTTTACTGTCAGTTATACAACAGTGTCTCCAAGTCAGGCCACTTAGATATTCTGCCCAGCCCCACAGAAGGTCCTGGCTTGGATCTGAGCCCATGGATAAAGCACGCTTAATTTTATGGTCCAGGATCACAAACACTGATGCAGATGTGCTTGGTATCTCAGATAGTTACACACTCACTTAGCTCACAAGAGAGAACGCATGAAAGCAGAGTCAATGTATTGAAGTCAGCGAAACTAAAAATCACAGTTTAATGGAGTAATAGAAACATCATCTCTCAGTGAAGAGGCTGTGGGGTGGAGATGGTGCAGAACTCTATCTCAGGGGATGCCAAAGAACTCCCAAGCATTAAGAGGACTTAGGTACATGGTGTGTTGTTCTGTGTGACTTCCTTTGGAGGCTCAACTTGCTGGAAGCTTAAACCATAAAATGATTGTATTTTCCAGCAAGAGCCAATCATTACAGAAGCACTGTAACAACAGCATCTAGTTTAGTGACAGTCTCATATGATGCTTCAAACACTAGAATCCGCCCCTGAAATCCTACTATCTCTCTCTATCTCTGACCCCACTATGGGGTCTGCCCAGAAGAGCAGATGCTAATGTGTACCAGACATGTACTCTCCCACGTGTCTTGATATCACCTGTCACTCCTTCATTCCTCAAATTCTCTTTTAAAATGCTCTTCAAATGTTTATATTTGTGTGAGAGATTGTGTGCACATGCCCAGGCACACAAGTGGAGGTCAGAGGAGAGCATGTTGGCGTTAGCTCTCTCCTTCCATCTCATGGGTCCTCTGATTAAACTCACCTCACTGAGTTCACTTGATGACAGACACTTACACTCTCCGAGCTTTTTCCCTGGCCTCCATCCCTCACTTTCTAAGGTACACATTAGCCACACTCCACTGGAAACATTTTCCAATTTTAAAAAGATACTCTCCACCTCATCTCAGATCTGGGTTTTAATCCTGGGTTGATAATTTCAAATCTCAGCATTTTGGTAATTTCCCTGTTGTAACTCACATCACTGGTCGATTCATTACCCCAAGGTGTCTACACACTAGTCAGTCTTCTCAAAATGTTGATGTCAGGCATACCAGTGCTCTCTGTGTCCTAGCAGGCAGGTTGTATCACACACATCGTCTCTTCTGTCTACTTTTCCCCAGGATTTTGGTTACTTAGAGACCAGTTCCCCTCTCTTCATGCTTAAGCACCCTGAATCTTTACAGAGACACAGCAGCCAAAGCTTCTTCTATCAGCCCTCCCTGAGTGTGCTGGTTTCTCAGTCCTGGAGTTTAGTTTTAGATAGCCCATGTGATGAGTTTGCGCCTTTTCTGTTTATAAATCTCTCTCTTCCAATAGAAAAAACGATCCAGTTGCTTCAGGTATCTGCCCTTCCTTCTGACTAAAGGGGGAAAAAGGCCTATTACACAGCTCGCCTCATCCCTGCAGCTGAGGCGTGACAATGCAAGGGCAGCTAAGATGCTGAGAAAAACCGTTAGTTTGATTTCTTGACTGCAAAGATTTCAACTTCCAAGAAAATTGGCACAGTTGTGGGTAAAATCTTCAGGGTTCTCATGTGGCATCAGATATAAGATTTACTTCTTGGTTAAAATTTCAAAAAATGCTAGCTACTCAAAGTACATTGTAAAGAAACAACAACATTTCGATAAATCACCTCATTGCCTCAAGCTTCTCTTGTTTCACCTATAAAGTCAGATATAATAACACAGTTATTAGACCAAGGAAAGTTTTGCACAGGAAAGAGCTTATATATGCAAACAGGAGTGAACAAGAACACAGTCACTGTAGCCAAAGTAAAGTTAACCAGACTCTTCTGTAAACCACTCAGGTTTAGTAAATTCAAAACTAACAATTAAGCTCTTCCAAATTATATTGATGATTTTTTGATTATGTGTTGACATCTATTCATACCTTGCAATGTAACTTTTCCCCCTACAGATATGGTCAGAGAGAACCAGTCAACAGCCATAGAATTCCTGCTCCTGGGACTTGCTGGGCAGTCAAAGCAAGAAGAGGTTGTCTTTGGGCTGTTCTTGTGGATGTACTTGGTCACTGTCTGTGGTAACCTTCTCATCATCTTGGCCATCAGCTGTGACCTTCGTCTCCACACACCCATGTACTTCTTCTTGGCCAACCTCTCCAGTGTTGACATCTGCTTTTCCTCAGTCACCGTCCCCAAGGCTCTGGTGAACCACGTCTTGGGAAGCAAGACTATCTCTTACACAGAGTGTATGATCCAGATCTATTTCTTCATTACATTCATCAACATGGATGGCTTCCTCCTGAGTGTGATGGCCTATGACCGCTATGTGGCCATCTGTCACCCTCTCCACTACAGCATGATGATGAGGCCCAGACTCTGTGTCCTCCTGGTGGCCATATCGTGGGTCATCACAAACTTGCATGCTCTCTTGCACACTCTCCTCATGGTTCGACTCACCTTCTGTTCCCACAATGCAGTGCGCCACTTCTTCTGTGACCCCTACCCTATCCTGAAGCTCTCTTGTTCTGACACCTTCATCAATGACATCACAGCCTTCACTGTGGGTGGGCTGACCTCTATCACACCATTCACATGTATCACTGTTTCATATGCCTATATTCTGTCCAATGTACTGAAGTTTCCATCTATTCAGGGAATAAGGAAAGCCCTGTCCACATGTGGGTCTCACCTCACTGTGGTCTCCCTCTTCTATGGGGCAATCCTGGGGGTCTATATGCATCCCTCATCTACATATTCAGTACAGGACACTGTGGCCACTGCCTTTTTCACAGTGGTGACACCCATGGTCAATCCCTTCATCTACAGCCTGAGGAATCATGATGTCAAAGGCGCCCTAAGGAAACTCATGTGTAGGAGACTCGTTTCTTCAAGATTTTACAACTAGACAATTTTAGAACAGAGAAGACTAATAATGAAGCAACTGAGTCTGAGGTAAGTATGATCTTCATGATTATATTTCTTACTCATGTTATATTCTCATGTTACCATCTTTAAATGCAACATTGATGAATGGTCATAACTATAAAATCATGAATTTATTGTCTCTACATGGAACAAGTCCCACAACCCTTATTTTAGAGATAAACACAAATCTGGGGCTAAGGTGAGTATGTTTTCTGACCTCATGTGACATCTCATTGTGCTTTGCATGGTTGTGTCTAGCAGTATTAGAAGATGCTAGTAGACACAAGAACTTGAGACTGCATACACCATCTGAGGGTCACATAAATTAAGGAAGTTTGCAAGTGATCTTTCCTGCATAGTGTTGAATAAAATGTATGACAATACTTACTGAATAATTGTGATATGTTAAAGAATATCTCTGCATCAATTTTGTTTTGAGACAGGGTTTCACTGTGTAATCCTGGCTACCCTGGAACTTGCTATGTAAATGGGGCTGGTCTTAAACTCACAGAGATTCACCTGTATCTGCCTTCTGAGTACTGGGACTTAAGATGTGTGCCACCATACCTGGGTTTATCTTTGCATTGTCTTATTTAAGACTCATATACTTGTGATAGCATGCTGCATACATTCCTGTCTACAGCTCAAGGAAATTGAAAAACAAAGAAATTGACCTGTGCAGGTCTATAGAAGCACTAATGATCCTTAGAAGTAGCCAAGACCTTATTGAAATAGAAAAACAAACTACCAAACACTGATAAGCATGAAGAAATTAGAAAAATGAAAGTGTCAGACTTCATTCCTGACACCAGCTTTGGGTGAAAGGATATGCAGTAGTCATTTATGCAAGATCCTCAACTGTTGAACAGTCTGCAGCTAGGGACCAGTTCTGTCTCCTTTCCTGATTCTTTGGCGAACTGCATAATAAGCTAGCTATGGAGGTAGAGGTCTGAAAATTGTCCCAGGAACATTCTCTGGATCCATGAATAACTTCTGAAGCTGGAACTTAAATTATTGTGAAGGAAACTGTGCATAGTTCCTACTTTTAATCACTTCAAAGGTTGCTCAAGAAATGAATATCTTTTTGGATGTTTTCCTGCAGTGTGCCAGGCACAGAGTATAACTTTAATGTGCAATTGCTGTGATCACAGTCTCCAGATTTTGTGGCATTCACCCAGATGTAACCCATCAGCATGTAGTGTATCAGCATGGAGCTCTGACAGAGCCATTTGTATCTGGGGCTCTTCTAGATCAATAGCTTCCACCAAGAGGGGCTTTTGTTTCTGTGCCAGGACGTCTGGATGCACCCTTAATTCATCATTTTGACTTGACTCTTTAGCAGCCACACGGAGGTCCCAGGGAACAAGTTTATAGGGCACTGAGGCAGGAAGATGCAAGTTCAATACCAGTCTGAGCTCCAAGGCTCCAGTTTTTACCTTCAGGACTGGGAGGGGAAGAAGCTGTAACAAATAAAATATCAGCAAAAATATCTGTCATAAATATAAATATTGGTACTAAATTTTCATGAAAACGTGCTTGTATAATCTATTTTCATATACTACATTTTATATATATATATATGTGTGTGTGTGTGTGTGTGTGTGTGTGTGTGTGTATAAAACATTTTACAACCAATTCAGTGAGTATGTAAAAATTCCAGAATAGAATATTCTGGATGGAATATGAATAGAAAATTTTAAAATTAGTAGGTTGGAAATCTCTGAGGATCAATCTCGTGCCTCAGGCAGAAGGTAAACCAGAAATCTCACACTAATTTGAAATTCTATATCCTGTTCAACAAAGATCAAACCCAGCATCACTTCAGAGACATGGCCATAGTTCTTTGGTTAGAGGATGACTGGGGTGAACTACCCACCTTTCCCCATTGCTCAGCCCTAATGTGTTTGTAGGGATAGCAGTCTACATGCCCCAGAAGGGTTGGCTGGTGTCACAGAAAGTGTTGGGAATGCTGTTCTACAAAAATCTGGGTTCAATGCTTTGGTTGGCCTGGTGCATCCCTGAGACAAGGATATAGGTAACTCCCTTGTCTCCTACACAGGGTGCAGAGACTCCCCTTCCCAAATAGCATTCATTACAAGATTTAAAGAAACAGAAACATTTCCCTACATCTCTCCCTATTTGTAGCCAGGGCTATGTCAGTCCACTAGCTAACTGCAGAGAAGGGGAAACAGGTCCTTCAAGAACTACATGTAGCTGGGCAGTGGTGGCGCACACCTTTAATCCCAGCACTTGGGAGGCATAAGCAGGCAGAGTTCTGAGTTTGAGGCCAGCCTGATCTACAGAGTGAGTTCCAGGACAACCAGGGCTATACAGAGAAACATTGTCTCAAAAAAACAAAACAAAACAAAAAAGAACTACATGTAATTAAGGGCTTCCATGCACACATGCACACGTGAATACATGCACACATGCACACATGAACACACATGAACACATACACACATAGACATCAATATTACACATAGAAGGGGCCTGATGGTCACCAATCGATAAACAAGTTTGAAAAATTGACAAGTGGACAGGTCCACTCTAACAAGCAGAAATATCAATGACTCTCACAATTCCAGAGGGTTAGCCTAATACCATTAACACAATATAGTACTCAGACATAGGTCTGTTTTTGAGACAGGGTCTCACTATGTAGACCAGGCTAGCCTGGAACTCACAGAACTCTTCTTGCTTCTGCCTCCAAGTACTGGGATTTAAAGGTATGTGCCATTGTGATTTGAAACAATAGATCTTTAATAAAAATCATATTTTTAATAAATCTTAAATTAGCCTTATTACAAGTCAGTTGCTATAATTTCAAGATAGCTACCTAGAAATAAGCCAAAAATAAACAGAACAAGGGAGGAAGAGAGGCAAAATGGCATGCTACAAACAACTAAATTCCAAAAATGTGACATTGATGAAAGATACGATGAAAAAAACTATAGAATAAATAGCCAATGGCATGAGGAAATGATTTCTGACAATTAACCACACTCAGTGCATGTGTATTAAACTCAGACTAAAAGGCAGAAACTTGGCATCTGAGTATATGATTCACCTGTTCCCCTCACTGGGCTGCCTTGTCTGGCCTCAGTGGGAGAAGATGTGCCTCGTCCTGCAAAAGCTTGATGTGCCAGGGTGGGGAGATGCTGGGGGGGACCCCACCCTCTCAGAGGAGAAGGGGAAGACTGTGTGGGAGGGGTATCAGGGTGTGGGGGCAGTGACCAGGATGTAAAGTGAATAAATGAACAAATTAACGGAAAAATATGATTCACTTGAATATGTATGTGCAATTTGAGGGGCTCTTTAAAAATGGATCTAATGTCAATTCTAACATGTTTACAATTGCTTTGAAAACAATTTTAAAAACTGGATAGTGTCTGGTGATACTCTATCAGTGATTGAAAATTAAAGATTGAAACATATATGCCACAAACGGCAAATTTACAAAAAAAATGACATGGTTAGGTTAACATAAGGCAAAAACATACTTTGAGAAAGTATTTCCTAGTACAAAAAGGAAGAGCAGACAACCCACACAAATCTCAGTCCCTTTTGACCATGGCTAGCCGTAATCAAAAGTAAGAACTCCAGGTTTGCCAGGAGTGTCTCAGGAACAAGGTTAGTGCAGCTGCAAGCTCTCATGTGGCCCCAAGTACAGACTTTCCAGGGAGCCAGCATTTCTTCACGACTCAGTCAGGCTCAAAACAATTTCTCAGCTTTTGATGATTAAACTAAACATATCAAAGGCTTTACTGTACATTTCACTACATCCTGCTCTGGTGCCACACGTGCACATGCAGGAGCATACACCTAGATACACATATGTGTATGTAACACACACATGCACACACACGCGCACACACACACACACGCACACACACACACACACAGCTCATGCATTATAATCTCTGACCAAAACAACAATCAATAAAAAAAAATACCAATAACATATCAAGAAAGTAATCCCAAATATTAGCAATCAAATAGCATACTTCTTAATTATGCATGGGACAAATGGTAGTTTGCAGTAGCATCTCCAGGAATCCCAAATGAACCCATAAGAGCTGCCAGAGTTCTGAGAAGGACAGTTTCTTAGCACATACCACATGTATGTGTACGTGTGTGGGGGGTATTTTTCTCAGTGTCTTACCTATGAAATGACATCCCTCTTATTTCTGAAAATGCTGACCAGGACCATACTTTCAACAAAAAGCTCTGTATCCAGTAACTACAACAAAGGGAGTAGCAGGAGCCGCACATAGGGTTTATTTGAATTACTGTGTTGGAACTGACTTCTCCTGATGATGCCTTTAGACATCATCTTCCCATCCTAGCCTACAAAGGAAATAAGAAAAGAAATGTGAAACTCCCTGTGCTAAGAGATGAGAACTGTGTATACTTCTCTGTTGTTGTAATAAAATACTATGACCAAAAGCAACTCAGAGAAGAAATAGCGTATTTTGGCTTTCAGAGGGAAGAGTCCATAACGGCAAGGGAGGCTTGGCATGGTGGCAGGAACAGGAAGTTGATAGGTCACACTTTCATCCACACACAGGAAGCAGTAAAGAGAGAACAGGAAGTAGAGTGAATCTATAAACCCTCAAAGCCTGCCCCCTGTGATGCACTTCCTCCAGCAAGGCTGCACCTCTTAAAGTGTCCATAACCTTCCGAAACAGCGCCACCAACTAGAGACCAAGTGTTCAAATACGAGAGCCTATGGAGGCCATTTCTCATCCAAACCATAGCTCGATCATTACCACCTACTTCTGTGTACTTCTTCTTTGTCTCTAACTTGTAAACAGGAGTGCCATACAAAAGGAATGCCACAGACTTCAGGATTTCCCAAGGATCCTTGGACCTTATACAAACCTATGGATGTTCAATGAAGAGGTCTGGCAGGTATAGACAGTTTAAGTAGCTTAGTCCTCTATATAGTCAGCTTTCTCCTTCCTGGAACATAGGCAGTTGCCATGAACCTGACTGTGACTAGTCCTGCCTCTTGTATGTGATGTTGAAACATCTCCCACAGGCACTCCGTGAGCCCATCACTATAGGTGCCGTAAAGCACTAAGAACCACTGGACGTTACTCAGGATGTGAACAGAGAATGATGAAAAATTCATGTGGAGGAGAGAAAAGCTAGTAAAACCAGTGTCACTAAGTCTGTGAAGGGAAGGTTTAGGACCAGGCAATAAGTATCTGAACCATGAAAATGTATTCACAAACTTCCTTCCTGCCATCTACTTTAACTGCAATGATGATAGAGAAGATACTGTGAACCCATCTTTCAAAAGGTGTTGAAGAAGAAATATGATTTGAAAAATGGTCCCGTCACCTATTGAGTATCCTGGCAGGAAGTCCCTGATACTTTAGAAGTGTATTTGATTCCTGTTCTTCTGAGGATGCTGGAGTATATCCCAGTGAGTACACAAGAAGACACCTCTTCATCTTGGTCTTCACCTGGCTCATAGATCAGACATGTGAAGTTCAGAAGTAGAGCACGGGTCGTTACCATCTCTGCATTGCTTTGTATGACCAATGATGTCTGGCATCATTGGGGGATGCATTTGTCTTCCTGGGTCTGCAGGGGGCGCATGTGAGGTTTGTGAGCTGTGTGTATTTGGCAGAACTTGTACAGAAAGGCATATCTGAGTAGAAAAGTATAAGCCCAGTATGGTTCTGTTTCCCATACCCTCAGTCTGGAAGAGGCTCCAGTGTGGTGAAGATGCTGCTCTGGGTACTGTGGACCAAATTGCAAGCTCAGATGCCCATACACGAGTGAGGAGATATGTGATTGGATTTAAGGATGTCTCTGCTCTCAAGGATGGCAAGGGCTCCAGAATGAAACCGAAGACAGACAAAGGAAGACCCCTCAGATAGGGACCTGATGTGTTACATAGAAGAAAGTGGTACTAAATACACACACACACACACACACACACACACACACACTCACCTTTAAAAGACTCTGTCAGGCTGAGACCTGCTAATAAAGAAATAACCTTGTCAAAACTGGACAGGACAAGCTCCAACCAGATGAGTTTCATCATACAGTTCCACATCAGCCACAGTCACTGTGAGGCTTAGTGTTAATTGTCAACTTGACAATTAGAGTCACCTGGGAAGGTAGTCTCATTGAGGGATTGTCTAGATTAGGTTGGCCTGTGAGCATGCTTGTGCAGGGACGATCTTGAGGTGCGAGTATCTGCCATGACGAGCGGCAGTTATTCCCTGGCAGGCAGGTGATCCTGGATTATGTGAGAGCCAAGAAAGGGAGCTGAACACTGGCATTCATACATACTCTGCCTTTTATAGATGCAGCGTGACGGGCCAGTGTGAATGAGTTCCTGCCACCATGACTTCCCATCAATGATCGCCTGGGACCTGGAGTTGGGTGGTGGATTGAATGAGAATGGCTCTGGTAAGCTCATATATTTGAATGCTTTGTCTCTAGTTTGTAGAGTTGTTTGGAAAGGACTTGGGAGATGTGGCCTTGTTAGAGGAAGTGTGACACTCAGGGTAGGTTTTAAGGTTTCAAAAGCCCATGCCATACCCAGTGTCTGTCTGTCTGTCTGTCTGTCTGTCTGTCTGTGACTGCCTGTCTTTCCCTGTCTCTGTCTGTGTGTATTTCTCCTCTCTCTGTCTCTCCCTCTCCCTCTCCTCCCTGTCCCTGTCCCTGTCTCTGTCCCTGTCCCTGTCCCTCTCCCTCTCCCCTTCCTCCCTACAACATGCTCCTTGCCAAAATGGTCCTGGACTCACCCTCTGAAACTGTAAGCAAGTCCCCAGTTAAATGGTTTATTTTATAAGTTGCCTTGGTCATAATGTCTCTTCATAGCTGTAGAATAGTAACTAAGCAAGCTATAAGCTAGGGGAAAAAAACCGTTTTCCCTAGGCTGCCTTTGTGTGGGGCAGTGGGCTGTGAGCAACAGCCCCACACCTCTGTCCAAGTATTCCATCACAGCAACAGGAAATCCTGACCATACACCAAATCCCACCCCCACTCTGGAATTGAGGCCTGTAGTGTCAGCACAGGGGAAGGGTAGTATAGAGGCTTACGGCATTTCTGCTGGCAATCCCAGCATGCCTTAAATGTGACATAAGTTATTAACTGTCAGCATTAGCTCCAAACCTTACTTTGAAGATAGACTAACCAGTCAAATCCCCAAAATTTTATAGAACCTGTCATTCACTATGAGACTGGGAGACGCGTTTCATTTACATTTGAAATAGTTTCATCCAACCTTGAACAGAAGGTGAGCCCTGTGTGCAGCTGATTCATCATGGGGAGGGTGAGGAAGGATATCGTGGATCATGAGACATTTCATAATGATTTCTGTAACAAGCCCTCCTCTGAATAATTCCTAGACCTCCTGACTTCCAGGAACATTCTAGTTGGTGCATACTGTAGCCTGAACAGAAGGTCTTGGCTTGTCCTGAGGTAAAGGCTATTAGGTCCAAAGGGAACCTCCCAAATCCCTCCAAATGGCAGGACATAATTAGCATAGCTAATGCTAACTATGGCTATCTGGGCTCAGCTCAGCCTGGACTCAAGGTTTCAGCTGACAGATCCCTGCTCTCAGCATTCCCCAGAAGCATTCCCCAGGAAAGATCACTTCCCTTATCTCCCCTTGCCTCTGTCATGGGAAACCTGGCATACGCCTGTAGTGCATATCAGAGCCACTAGGCTCTTCTGTCTCTAAACATCCAGTCTGTTCCAGCCTACAGCCCCCTCCCCTTGGTAGCTGCCCGATTCTCTTTAAAGCAGACAAGTCCACCCCCGCCCCCACCACTCACCTCTTTCTACTCAAGAAGTAGACATGGAAGCTTTGCACTCTCCCCAAAGACTCTGACTGTGCTCTCTCCTCCTGAGAGATAGCCACAGGGAAGTTTATATTTATAATAAACCTTTCTTTTTTATACTCAGGGAGCAGTCCAGTTCAGTGGTTTCACTGCACCCTCATTACAAAGACATTTGTGTAAAAAGTACAATGTGAAGTCTCCTGAGTCCTAGATGGCTATGGAGACATTGAACTGACAGTGCTGGGTGGTCCTTTGATGTGTTGTTCTGAGACATTTGCTAACAGGTGTCATCCGTTCTTCAGGCTGATGTGCACAGAGCTCTAGGGAATGCTACTGCAGAGCTATAGGCTGGAGGAGCCCCTGAACGGTGATGATGAGCTGTGTTAGCTGTTGAGAAAATCGCTGGCGGGAGAAGCTTTACGAGAGATTACCATTTGCCTGGGTATTGGCAACCTTAGACAGAATATGATCAGATTGAAAACCTATACAGACGCCATGCTTTGTGAGAAGTCTACCTATGCAGGACTCAATTGCTCTCCTGAAGCAGCAGCCTGGGACCAAACATCTTCAACTGCACACCTACATCTGCCCAGCCACCACGAGTGTGAGAGATTCTTGCTTCCCAAGCCAGCGTGCCTCTGCCAGGAGATGTGATGCTGAAGTGTGTACATGTCTGGAACATTCTAGTTTTAAAAGATCTATTTATCATTTTTTTATATGTATGAGTGCTTTGCTTGGATGTCTGGATGTGTGCCACACGTGTGCCATGCATAATGAGGCCAGAAGAGAGTACCGGATGCCCTGAAACCGGAGCTACATCTCCCCAGCGCCATCTGAGAGATTTTGCTCTGGCTCTAATATGACTCTGTATACTGTTTTGAAAAGAATGTTTTGGAATCAGAAGGTCTACTTACAGTTTCACAGGACATGCTTTTCTAAAAATTTGGGCTTCATAAGAAACTGACAGTACACTAGCACAATGTGTAATGTATTGTGTCTGTGTTTGATATTTATTTTTATAATTAAACATTATAAAATACTGTTAATAAATTTAACAGTCCCCTTGGTAGCACAGATTAAAAAAATAAGGAAAATGGATGAATTCAAAGAAGGTGTAGATTATTATTTAAAAGGCTAAAATCTCCTTAAATGTGTGAAAGATGCTTTTTTCAGTTTTGTCTCTCTCCTGCAGAAGCCAGTCCAATCCCGTTTGCATGTGTGACAACCATGTCTCTTATTTGTGCCACACACAAGTGACCCCAGACTGATAACTTTTCAAAAGTTTCTTAGAACACTAAGGATCATTAGAGAAGGCAGAAACAATACCAAGAAGCTACTCAGTGGGGTTTACTTTTAGTTTCCATGGTAATACTGACATCTATGTTAAGCAAAATAAAAAAAATAATTGGAGCTGTGATGGAAGCCTGGTTGCCTTGCAAGCAAGCATGGAGATCTGAGTTCAATGCCTAGAAGTCACATGACATATCCAGCTCCTGTAGCAGTACCTGCCATCCCAGCACCAGAGGAGACCAAGACAGGAAGGTCCCGGGAGCTCACTGGTCAGCTAGCCCAGCTCAGTCAGCAAATGAGAGACTTTGTCTCAAAAGACAGGGTAGAGGATATCTGAAAAACAACACACAAGGCTACACACACACACACACCACAGATACACACACACACACACACACTCACAGACATACACAGTCACACACACATACACACAGTTTCACTCACGCACAAATACTAATAATAGAAAGCTAGGGTTGATATCTGACATTTGTCATATTGATTTAATATCTCTACATATATGGTACATTGCAAGTTTTAGCTCGAGTCATTTGTGAGTTTGCTGCTTGTACTGTAGACACCTGTGGTACTTGGGTCATATTGTAAGTGAATCGCTGTCTCTCCACCTCACACACCAAAAGGAAAACCACAGTGGAAATGAGTGAGGATTTTAATTGAGTGATAAAGGAAATAAATTGCATTCAAACATGTGCGTGTGGAATAATTAGAGAGAATGTGTCCTTTTAAATGGTGACATTAATAAAAATACAAAATGGTGGGACAGGTACTTATGCGGGAACTAATAAAAACTTCCTGTTCTTATTTCTTTGATCCAAGGAGACAGAATGCAAACAATGAGCACTGAGCATGTATCCCTAATGAGGACCTCCGAGGAATCAACCCTGGGGATGCCCCAGGAAGACGACAAACCTCCCATCCTTGTGGAAGTCCCGATCTCCAGGGACAGAGCCTGCATCCATTTGTTTTCTCTCCGTCACCTAAACTACTATAAAAAACAGCCAGGCATCTCACTTTAAATGTCTTTGTAAATAGAACTCCCTCAGATCTCACCTCTCGCTATGAATTTCCCATCATCCAAGTCCAGTATGGGACCAACAGAGATGGGGTTCTGAGAGCCTCTGAGAGCAGCAGGTGAGAGGGCTAGGGACACAGGTTAGTGAATAGCTCACTCAATGTCATTAATTCTTAGAGATATTGACATAACCAAACCTTTCTGTATCTAGCCAAGTTCAAGAGAAAAATATGCCTTATCCCAGTAGTGGAAAAAGAGGGGACAACAGGCTGTGATGCTCTGACAACAGATTCCTAACAGCCTTTACTAGAAAAAGACTCCATCCCCGTCTCAGACATGCAAGGCTTTCCCATTCCACCCCTAATTTCTGCATTTGTGCCAGCTGCTTCCCTATGTGCATTGACTGTGACCGGTAATTCCATAACAAAGGGATCTCAGACTTAAGCTACTTTGGACAGTATTCTGAGCCCCATATAGGGAACTAGATTAGTCTAGGAACTACTCAGTTTTTGTATCACTCAGGGATCCAAGCTCAGGGACACAGCTATGTCAGACATGGTCTTTAGCACGGCTTGCAAGAAGCTGAAGAATGGAAGCAAATGTCAACTGCTTGAGTCCCAGAAATGAAGAATCACCGTCAATGATAGCAGCGCTGTCTCTAGGAGGAGTTTAATGGTGGATGCTGAATTCTACTTCAGAGCATGCCTGGTAAGTACCCAGTCAGAGTGGGAGGGGTTAGGGGTGTGACATCAGAGCACACGGTTTTTCTAAGGAAGTGCAGCTTGCTGAAGTATCACTATCACTTTGCAGCAGGAATCCTACATTTGCTAGGCCACCTGTGTCACAAATGCTATAGTAGGAGAACATGGGAGAATTTCATCAACTGCTAGTGTGTAGAGCAAATCCCTTTCAGACGGTGTTTCCTCTCTTCTCTGTGTTTCTGCTATGGGAGCTGTCTTTCCTTAGGACCTGCCAGCCTACGCACTCTGACATGTGTCTTGACAGCATATGTCAAAACTTCATCTTTCAGAATATATGGTTGCCATAAACCATCAAGGCCAGAGGGCCATTGTCTAAGTTTCTCTAACCTTGCTCCATATTCTGTGGCTCTAGAAGTTATTCTAGATTTTAAAAAAATATTTCTTAGGGGTAGAGAGACAGCTCAGTGGTTAAGAACACTTGCTGTTCTCATGGAAGACCGGCATGGTGACTCACAGCCACTCATAACTCTAGTGCCAGGGAATCCAATGTCCTCTTCTGACCCTGAAGGGCACCAGGCATGCACATGGAGCACACTCATACTTTCAAGCAAAACACATATACACAAAATCAAATGAAAAAATCTAATAAATGTTTTAACGATTTCCTATCTCGGCACTTTCCGCTTAACTTCATGAAATTAACTCTCCCAGGAGAAGTCACCATGCCCAGAATAAGCACTGCCTATATAACCAGTTCCCCCAGATATTCCCTGTATAACCCCCTATTCCAGCAGTCAGGGCTCATCACATAGAGCAGTGGTTCTCAACCTTCCTAATGTTGTGACCCTTCAATACAGTTCTGCATGTTGTGCTTACCCCCAGCCCATAAAATTATGTTTATTTCTACTTCATAACTGTAGGCTTGCTACTGTTATGAATCATAATGTAAATATCTGCCATGCAGAATATTTGATATGCAACCTCTTGAAAAGGTCATTTGACCTCCAAGAGGGTCATGACCCACAGATTGAGAACCACTAACAAAGAGGCTCTGCCTCTTTCTTTGCCTTTGATCAGCAAGGTAGGCAGTGCTCTCATTTCCAGAGGAAACACCTTGAATTATCTCAGGAACATTGCAACCAACATGTTTCAGCTGACTCACCCCTCTACTAATCAGAGAGGATTTATCAGGCCTGACTTGACTTTGGCATAAGCTGCACTAGAAGTTTTTTGTTGTTGTTGTTTTATTTTGTTTTATAAGTTGGTAATTGCTTTTCATCTCAGGAAAATATGCCGATATGGTAGCACATGGCTTTCCTTTTCAGAGTGCAGCGAGGAGGTGGAGAATTCTCACACTGGAGCCTGAGAAGCAGACATGGGGCCTGTGAGCAGCCCTGATAGTATCATAGCTTTTTGTTTTCTTTTGTTGTTTTGTTTTGTATTGTTTTCTCTTCAAGATGGGGAGGGCTTCTCTGTGCAGCTCTAGCTCCTCTGGAGCTTGTATTGTAGACCAGGCTGGCCTCAAACTCAGAGATCCACCTTTCACCACCTTTCAAGTGTGTGTGTCACCGTAGCCTGACTCTGTGATGACATCTTAGTGACAGATACAACACCAAGAAAAACCAGCCAACAGGTTGACCAGAGACCATGCACTTTCCAATTTTCCTGAAAGTAGAAAAGACAGAAAGAAAACCTTCAGGACTGTAGTCTAGAGACCTGGCATGGCACTTGCTCCTTGGCTAAAATTTCCATAGATGAAAATTGTTAAAATACAGGCTAAAGAACAAAGCACTGAGCTGATCTTGAACTGTTTATTCCATTAGTTTCACAAAAGTAGTTTAATGATCTATTGGTCACATCTCAAATTTTGTCATCTATAAACAAATTGCCTTAACTATTAGACAAAGGTAAATATTATGTAGGAAAGGTCCTGCATGTGGGGTTCAGCAAAGAGGAATGGGGTTCAGAAGCTGCAAACTCTAGAATTGCTGCTGTTTAGCAGGGATTTTACTATAAGATTCTACAATACGGGAAGTGTGCTTGCATTCAATCGCCACAAACCAATCAAGCAGTGCGAGATAGAAACTGGTTTTGCCTTAACACTGGCAAATGACCTTACTGACTGGTGATACGTTCTTCCCCACAGACATGGATGGAGACAATCAGACCACGGTGGCAGAATTCCTCCTTCTGGGACTCTCTGGAAAGTCAGAGCAGGAAGAGGTTGTCTTTGGAATGTTCG
This sequence comes from Grammomys surdaster, assembly GCF_004785775.1. NCBI lineage: Eukaryota > Metazoa > Chordata > Mammalia > Rodentia > Muridae > Grammomys > Grammomys surdaster. Next base: position 5,181,553 of record NW_021604703.1, on the reverse strand, counting down.
TGGGCATGTACCTGGTCACCATCTCTGGGAACTTTCTCATCATCCTGGCCATCAGCTGTGACCTTCGTCTCCACACACCCATGTACTTCTTCTTGGCCAACCTCTCCAGTGTTGACATCTGCTTTTCCTCAGTCACCGTCCCCAAGGCTCTGGTGAACCACATCTTGGGAAGCAAGACCATCTCTTACACAGAGTGTATGATCCAGATCTATTTCTTCATTACATTCATCAACATGGATGGCTTCCTCCTGAGTGTGATGGCCTATGACCGCTATGTGGCCATCTGTCACCCTCTCCACTACACCATGATGATGAGGCCCAGACTCTGTGTCCTCCTGGTGGCCATGTCATGGGCCATCACAAACCTGCATGCTCTCTTGCATACTCTCCTCATGGTTCGACTCACCTTCTGTTCCCACAATGCAGTGCGCCACTTCTTCTGTGACCCCTACCCTATCCTGAAGCTCTCTTGTTCTGACACCTTCATCAATGACCTGATGGTCTTCACTGTGGGTGGAGTGGTATTCCTGACGCCATTTTCATGCATTGTTGTTTCCTATGCTTACATCTTCTCTAAGGTCCTGAAGATACCCTCTGCCCGCGGGATAAGAAAAGCCCTGTCCACGTGTGGGTCTCACCTCACTGTAGTCTCTCTCTTCTATGGGGCGATCCTGGGTGTTTACATGCGTCCTTCATCCTCATATTCTCTGCAGGACACAGTGGCCACTGTCATCTTTACGGTGGTGACACCATTGGTTAATCCCTTCATCTACAGCCTGAGGAATCAGGACATGAAAGGAGCCCTAAGGAAGATAATTCTCAGATCCTAGTATCTGAGTGGACTCCTGGACATCATGTATTTGTTCATCTTTCCAGAGAAACCAATGCACAGATCGGTATAGAATTCATGCGTGGCTTTTCCTGTGACTAATAACAAATGCTTGTGGTTGTGTTTTATTTCAAGATGACAGATACTCGTTCTCATAAAAGCAGGGATTTGCCATCTCCGAAAAGGGCTTATTCTGAGGAGCTCATTTCAGAGACAACAAACACTAGGATAACAACTAGTTGTATGGTGGTTTGAGATGGTCCCGCCCAACCTGTCAGATGCTCGCTCCCACAATGCCCTGGGGCTTTTACAGGATTCTAGAGCCAATCCTCCTCTGATCTGCTTTCACTGGCTTCTGATGAGAAACATCTAGTTCATCCGCTGGTAGGAAAATGGTATGTTTAACTCTGCCTTAGGCTTAAGCCTCTCTACTACATTTTACATACTAGAATGTACGCCTCACAGACCCTCTGCTCCCCTCCTAGCCCATTGTCCTTTTCCTCCTCAGTATGAGCATCTATCAGGGATGGGTGCCACACAGGGATAAATACCAGGAGCTGCAGACAGTAAGCAACACTGTCCTTATAGGAAGATGATATGGTGGTGTAATAAGATATTTCATGAAACAATGTAAAACTAAAACAAATATAGGAATAATCCAGCAAATTTTGAGTGTTTTCAATTAACAAATAGCAATTAAAAGCCTTCATACGCATGGGCAATGTCCAGGTACAAAACAGAATGGGCAAGGAGATCACATTTATAATAAAGAACACACTGTGTGGAACACAAGAATAAAGTTAACAGTAAACATGAGTAGACACAGCGTTGTACAAGAGAATGCATCTTTCTAATAAACAGCTGATTTCAACATTACTGAGATGTGGTTTTCTGTTTGTCTCTAACTGAAAAGCAGTAAATGACAATGAAATTGCCAATTTCATCTGGCACTATAAGGGTTAGCACCAGAGTTATGTAGAAATGAACAGGTGTCTCTATTTTATATAAATATACATTACAAATGCCTGGATCAAACCAGAGAACAGTCCAAACATCCCACAGACTAGGGCAGGAAGAACAGAATCAGACACCAGTGCACAACTGTGAACAGGAACTTGTAGGCATTGGTCATCCCAAATGGTAAGCACAAAGCAGAGAAACAGCCATAACTAGCTATTTCAGAGCTCCAGAGCCTGCTCACAGTGTGTAGTAACCTGGGACTCTCTGATGAAGTAAAAGGCTGTAGCTCTTGGTAGGAAAGGGCTTGGCATGCATGAGGCATTCTCCCTAGTCCTAATCATAAAGAGCATTCTACTTACTGAAAGGGTTGGTGCTAAAGGTGGCCGAGGGCCGCTGCCTTCCAAAATTAGTGGGTGGGTGTCTTGAGTGATTGACAAGACCTCTGAGAGAATGGCAGGGCTGTAAGCCTCACTGCAGGAACTAGAGCTACAGAGGCTTATCAGAATATAACAAGATTGACTATCGGCTTTCCTTCTTATTCCAATGTTTGCAGCCAGGTATTTAAGGAAGTCAAAAGGATGTCCTCCACCCCAAAAGGAATTTTTACAGACAAACAAACAATCTTTAAGATAACATTATATTTAAGATGAAAGACTAAATATTTTAACTTCTAACTCTGGGAACAAGGTAAAGAGGTCTGATCTGGTCATCCTAGTCCAGCATTGCCCTGGCAGTCTTACCTGATTCAGTGGTGCAAGGACAAAAAGATACAGAGATTGAAATGGAAAATAAGACCATTAATAGCATTTGCTGGATCTTGAAAATGCCAAGGCCTATATCAAAACCAAACCAAAGAAAGCAAACAAACAAAACCCGCAAAGAAATCACAAAAGATGGCCAGCTCTCAGGTTTTGAAGATCATAGTGTGTGAGGTCAATACTGAAAACTAAACCATTTTTCTATGTGCCAGTTATGGAAACTGGAAGTCAATATTTTTTAAAGCAAATATAACAATAGTATCAAATATGAAGCCGACCATGGTAATGAGGGTCAGATCCATAAGAGACCCCTATTTCCCAGACCCCAAAGGGCTGTCCATATATCCAGAAATGAGCTCAAGCCACACTATAGGATTTCTGAGAGTTAGATAAAAGCCAGCATTCCTCAAGAATTTGTAAGATTGGTTTCCAGGTGCTGAAAGTAGTCATTTCCCTGACTTCTAGCTAAAGGTGCATATGGCTACCTGTGGTGCCTATCAACAAATCAAGGAAGCTGGCCTCCAGGCTTCCTTAGTATCACAAGTGCCTGCTAATTAGTTTAAAAGCCATGCTAGCAACCTAGCTCCTCCCACCTCCTCTTCTCCCCTAAGATCCCTCCAGATCACGGTCCCACCCCATCTACTCATCCTTCTCATAACCCAGCTCTTCTCACATCTTTGCTGCTCTCCACTCTGGCTCTCCTCACTCTGCTCTCTCTATTCTCTCTCTCTGTTTATTTCTCTTCTCTCATAGATGACCTTGGCTGTGTCCAGTCTGCTGGCTGTGTCCAGTATATTTCTTTCTCTCTCTGCTCTGAAATCTTCCAAATGCCTCTGACTATTCTTTCTTGTATCAATAAAAACCTTCCCATAACCGTACCATGGAGTAGTGGTATTACAGTTTCTTTACTGTGCCCCTTCATATATAGTAACATCTTAAATCCCAGCTCTTAGAAGCCTGAGACAAAAGGATGTGATTTCAAGGCCATCAGACCCTCTGTGGTGAGACCCTGTCACAAAAAAGAAAAAAAAACAATAAAATTTAATGAAATGTGTGCAAAGTCTTATGTTGATATCTATAAGATTTTTTTTTTAAGAATTTCATCTCTCACCTTTTGGCTGGGGCAGACACCTAGCTGGTCTGCTCCTGAGAAAACACCATATCCAGAGCCATCCTAGAGGAGCCACTGTACTCACAGCAGTGGGTAAGAACCCTCCTGCCCAATCCTACGCCCCAGAGCCACAACTGGGAGCCTGGGGCACGCAGGACCCATCGGCCACCCAAACCCCGCCCCTCCAGAATACCACTCCCTTTCTGCCCCTCACTTGGTCCTTTTGGCTGGGGCAGACACCTAGCTGATCTGCTCCTGTGAAGACACCATATCCTGAGCCATCCTAGAGGAACCACTGTACTCAGAGCAGTGGACACTTAGTTTGTCTGCTCCCGTGAAGACAACATATCCTGAGCCATCCTAAAGAAACCACTGCACTCAGAGCAGCAGGATTTGGAGATCACAGAGGCAGCCTGAGTCCCAGGAGTTCTTCCACCCAAGAGCTCAGTATCACAGGATCACAGAGACATCTGGACTCTGAGGAGCTCTGACACAAGCAAGATAACTGGAAAGACAGGCTCCAGTCAGAGACAGTGAGTGCAGGTAGCACTAGAGTTAACCAGATGGCAAAAGTCAAGTGCAAAAACATAAACAAGAGAAACCAAAGTTACTTGGCATCATCAGAACCCAGTTCTCCCACCATAGCAAGTCTGGACACCCCATCACACCGGAAAAGCAGGATTCAGAATTAAAATCACTTCTCATGATGATGATAGAGGACTTTAAGAAGGACATAAATAACTCCCTTAAAGAAATACAGGAGAACACAAGTAAATAGGTAGAATCCCTTAAAGAGGAAACACAAAAATCCCTTAAAGAACTACAAGAAAACAAACAATCAGGTTAAGGAATTAAGCAAAACCATCTAGGATTTAAAAACTGAAGTAGAAACAATAAAGACATCTCAAAGGGAGACTACCCTGGAGATAGAAAACCTAGGAAAGAGTTCAGGAGTCATAGACGAAAGCATCACCAACAGAATACAAGAGATAGAAGATACCATGGAAAACATTGACACAACTGTCAAAGAAAATGCAAAATGCAAAATGCTCCTAACCCAAAACATCCAGGAATCCAGGACACAATGAGAAGACCAAACCTAAGGATAATAGGTATAGATGAGAGTGAAGATTCCCACCTTAAAGGGCCAATAAATATCTTCAACAAAATTATAGAGGAAAACTTTCCTAAACTAAAAAAAGAGATGCCCATGAACATACAAGAAGCCTACAGAACTCCAAATAGACTAGACTAGAAAAGAAATACCTCCCGTCACATAATAATCAAAACATCAAATGCACAAAACAAAGAAAAAATACTAAAAGCAGTAAGTGAAAAAGGTCAAGTAACATATAAAGGCAGACCTATAAGAATTACACCAAACTTCTCACCAGAGACTATAAAAGCCAAGAAGATCCTGGACTGATATCATACAGACCCTAAGAGAACACAAATGCCAGCCCAGACTACTATACCCAGCAAAACTCTCAATCACTATAGATGGAGAAATCAAGATATTCCATGACAAAACCAAATTTACACAATATCGTCCCACAAATCCAGCCCCACAAAGGATAATAGATGGAAAACTCCAACACAAGGAGGGAAACTACAACCTAGAAAAAGCAAGAAAGTAATCTTCCAACAAACCCAAAAGAAGATAGCTACACAAACATAATTCCACCTCTAATAACAAGAATAACAGGAAGAAACAATCACTTTTGCTTAATATCTCTTAACATCAATGGACTCAATTCACCAATAAAAAGATGTAGACTAACAGACTGTATATGTAAATAGGACCCAGAATTTTGCTGCATACAGGAAATTCACCTCAGCAACAAAGACAGACACTACCTCAGAGTAAAAGGATAGAAAACAATTTTCCAAGCAAATGGTCCCAAGAAACAAGCTGGAGCAGCCATTCTAATTTCAAATAAAACTGACTTTCAACCAAAAGTTATCAAAAAAGATAAGGGAGGACACTTCAAACTCTTCAAAGGAAAAATCTACCAAGATGGACTCTCAAATCTAAACATCTATGATCTAAATTCAAGGGCACTCACTGTGCCCTTCCCCAGCCTTGAGCAGGCCTGAAGGATCTTGTTTACCACAGTAGACCAAACAATAGGATTCAGGAGGTGTTACCCACCTTGGCACCCACAGTCTGCTACAGGAGCTGAGAAGAATACACTGCCTGCTGAGCTTGCCTTGAGACACCTCCAGCTGTGATTTAGGATGGATTCCCCTCACCCACTCCGACTGAAGCAAGAAGGAGGTCGGTGGTGGAGGTGGGGCTTCCCCTTTTTATTTGAAAGCTGAACATTAAACTTTGAGCCTTGATCAGGGTACTTGTCTTGGCTTCATCTCTTCTTGTCCTCCGTCCCCCTTTTGTTCCCAGCCCCCCTTTTAGGAGAACCCAGTTGACCCATGGCCGCAGGTGGCTACAGGTGGTGCGGCAACCAGGAACCTGAAAATGGGGAGCCAGCTGAGGAATGCTGTTTTGGGTGGAGCTCCATGGAAAACGGAACAAGAAGAAGCGTATCCCCCCATGCACTTGGTAGGCAGCAAACAATATTGATACTAGCACTAGTTATAGCTATTTTTTGAAGGCTGTGTTTGCAGGAAGTGTGTTTAAGGGGATATGGTCTAGGTTGAACAGGTGTTGATCCGACACCGATCTCACCTAGGACGTGACAGCAATTATGGGACAGGAGAATTCCAAACAGGCATTTCCCCACAGCCTGCAAGAGCTGCTTCAGGCAGGAGGAGCAGGGTTTTCAAATAGTATGTTAGAAAAATTCTTGGCAAAAATAAATTCATGCTGCCCATGGTTCCCACAAGAAGGAACTTTGAATAAAAAAAGACCTGGGAAACAGTCGAAGACGTTTTAAGAGCCACCATGGCAGATCCTAACACCCTCTGACTCTGGGAGCTCATAAAAGATGCTATTGATAATTAAATAGATAAAGAGACCTTACAAGCATTAGCTGTTGCCCAGGCATAGCTTGAAGAGTTCCAACAACACCTATCAGAGAGCGCTTTTACAAAAAAGGGCACTCCCAACTCTAAATCAGAGAAGTGTAGACCTAGTACACCTTCTACAGCTCAGAGAAAAGAAACTGAAGATTCTGATGATGAATCAGATCTAGAGGAAGGAGCTGATTTAAAGGAAAGGGCTGCCAAATATCATGAGGGCTGACCTCCCTATGCACCATCCGCTCCACCTATGGTCCTTGACGCAGCAGAAACTGCCCAGATGGACATGAAGGTATATAAATTAGAGATGGAAATTAAGCTGCAGAAATAGACTAATGAGCTGCAGGAGTTAAAGTGTCTGTTAGGTGCAAAAAAAGAGAAATGATTTTGAGATGCTCCAATCGCCGTTAGAAAGAGCTGTGAATCAGGTGTGAAGGGATGGGCAAGATACATCTAACGTGTTAGCTTTTCCTGTAGTTGATGTAATTGACCAGCAGAACAGAAGAACTAGACAATACCAGACATGGGAGTTCAAAGTGGTAAAAGAATTGAAAACAGCTGTGGCACTGTATAGGCCTACTGCCCCCTTCACACAAGCTTTATTGGAGAAGCAAATTTAATGCCCTAAGATTGGAAAACCATATGTAAAGCTACTTTGTCAGGAGGAGATTACTTGCTTTGGAGCTCAGAATGGCGTGACACCAGTAAGAAAACCACCATAATGAATGCTCAGGCAGGCAATGCAGACTGGGATCTTAACATGCTTCTAGGAGAAGGTCAATATGAAGGTAATGCTAATCAGGTTGAACTGCTTGCCAGAGTGTATGCACAGGTTGCAATGGCTGCCCGCCATGCTTGGAATCAATTACCTACTAAAGGGGATCTTAGTGGGAATTTATCCAGTATTAAACAGGGTCCTGATGAATTATTTCAGGAATTCGTGGGCAGGCTGCTAAAGGCAGCTGGTAGAATTTTTGGAGATCCTCAAGCAGGAATTCCTTTTGTTACACAATTGGCTTATGAGAATGCTAATGCAGCTTGCCACGCAGCTCTCAGGCCATACAAAGCAAAGACAGACTTACATGGATACATTCATCTTTGCACTGAAATTGGACCCTCTTACCATCAGGGTCTGACCCTGGTTGCTGCCTTTCAAGGGACCACTGTACAAGCAATGCTTGCACAGAACCATAAAGGTAAAAGATGTTTTAAATGTGGAGATTCAGGTCATTTTAAAAATGAATGTCCCAGAAACAAAGGCATGAGCAAACAATCAGGCCCGGGACAGAAATTTGTCCTTGGTACAAGAGGGGTTATCATTGGGGCTAAGGACTGTAGATCTAAAACAGATATTTAGGGCCGTCCCTTATCAGGAAATGAGTGGCGGGGCCAGCCCTGGGCCCCTAGGAATCCACAGCCAACAGCTTATGGGGCCATGAAGCTGTTGCCAAGCCAGAGAAATCCATTTCAGAGCTTATCAGAGCAACCCCAGGAAGTACAGGACTAGACCTCAGTACTGACACCAGACATGGGAGTTCAGTGTTCATTTACCAAGATGAACTCTCAATTCTGAACATATATGCTCCAAATGCAAGGGCACCCACATTCATAAAAGAAACTTTACTAAAGCTCAAAGCACACATTGCATCTCACACAATAATAGTGGTGATTTCAACACACCACTCTCAGCAATGAAAACAGAAACTAAACATTAGAGACACAGTGAAATTAACAGAAGTTATGAACCAAATGGATTTAACAGATATCTATAGAACATTTTATCCTAAAACAAAAGACTATGCTGTTTCTCAGCACCTCATGGTATCTTCTCCAAAACAGACCATATAATTGGTCACAAAACAGGCCTCAACAGATACAAAAATATTGAAATAATCCCTTGCATCCTATCATATCACCATGGACTAAGGCTGGTCTTCAATAATAACAAAAACAATGGAAAGCCCACATACACATGGAAACTGAACAATGCTCTAGTCAATGATGACTTGGTCAAGGAAGAAATAAAGAAAGAAATTAAAGACTTTTTAGAATTTAACGAAAATGAAGGCTGGGCATACCAAAACTTATGGGACACAATGAAAGAAATGCTAAGGGAAAAACCTCATAGCTTTAAGTGTCTACAAAAAGAAATGGGAGAGAGCATAAACTAGCAACTTGACAGCACACCTGAAAGCTCTAGAACAAAAAGAAGCAAATACACCCAAGAGGAGTAGACAGCAGGAAATAATCAGACTTAGGGCTGAAATCAACCAAGTAGAAATAAAAAGAACTATATAAAGTATCAACAAAACCAGGAGCTGGTTTTTTGAGAAAATCAACAAGATAAACAAATCCTTAGCCATACTAACCAGAGGGCACAGAGACAGTATCCAAATTAATAAAATTAGAACTGAAAAGGGAGACATAACAACAGAAATTGAGGAAATTCAAAAAATCATCAGATCCTACTACAAAAGCCTATACTCAGCAAAACTGGGAAATCTGGATGAAATGGACAATTTTCTAGACAAATACCAGGAACCAAAGTTAAATCAGGAGCAGATAAACCATTTAAACAGTCCCATAACCCCTAAAGAAATAGCGTCATTAAAAGTCTCCCCACCAAAAAGAGCCCAGGACCAGATGGTTTTAGTGCAGAATTCTATCAGACCTTCAAGGAAGACCTAATACCAATTCTCTTCAAACTATTCCACAAAATAGAAACAGAAGTAACCCTACACAATTTGTTCTATGAAGTCACAATTACGCTAATACCTAAACCACACAAAGACCCAGCAAAGAAAAAGAATATTAGACCAATCTCCCTTGTGAATATCGATGCAAAAATACTCAATAAAATTCTTGCAAACCAAATCCAAGAACACATCAAAACAATCACCCATCATGATCAAGTAGGCTTTATCCCAGGAATGCAGGGATGGTTCAATATTCGGAAATCCATCAATGTAATCCACTATATAAACAAACTTAAAGAAAAAAACCACATGATCATCTCACTAGATGCTGAGAAAGCATTTGACAAAATTCAACATCCCTTCATGATAAAAGTCTTGGAAAGATCAGGAATTTAAGGCCCATACCTAAACATAGTAAAAGCAATATACAGCAAACCAGTAACCAACATCAAACTAAATGGAGAGAAACTCGAAGCAATCCCACTAAAATCATGGACTAGAGAAGGCTGCCTGTCCACTCTCTTCCTACCGATTCAATATAGTACTGGAAGTCCTAGCCAGAGCAATTAGACAGCAAAAAGAAGTCAAAGAGATACAAATAGGAAAGGAAGAAGTAAAAATATCACAATTTGCAGATGATATGATAGTATACTTAAGTGACCCCAAAACTTCCACCAGAGAACTTCTACAGCTGATAAACAACTTCAGCAAAGTTACTGGTTATAAAATCAACTCAAACAAATCAGTAGCCTTCCTCTACATGAAAGATAAACAGTCTGAAAAAGAAATTAGGGAAATGACACCCTTCATAATAGTCACAAATAACAAAATACTTTGGTGTGACTTTAACCAAGCAAGTGAAAGATCTTTATGACAAGAACTTCAAGTCTCTAAAGAAAGAAATCGAAGAAGATCTCAGAAGATGGAAAGATCTCCCATGCTCATGGATTGGCAGGGTTAATATAGTAAAAATGACCATCTTGTCGAAAGCAATCTACAGATTCAATGCAATCCCCATTAAAATCCCAACTCAATTCTTCACAGAATTAGAAAGAGAAATTCTCAAATTCATTTGGAATAACAAAAATTCAGGATAGCGAAAACTATTCTTAACAATAAAAGAACTTCTGGGGGAATCACCATTCCTGACCTCAAGCTGTACCACAGAGCAATAGTGATAAAAACTGCATGGTACTGGTACAGAGACAGGAAGGAAGATCAATGGAATAGAATTGAAGACCCAAAAATGAACCCACACACCTATGGTCACTTGGTCTTTGACAAAGGTGCTAAAACTGTCCAGTGGAAAAAAGACAGCATTTTCAACAAATGGTGCTGGTTCAACTGGAGGACAACACGTAGAAGAATGCAAATCAATCCATTCTTATACAAAGCTCAAGTCCAAGGGTATAAATGACCTTCACATGAAACCACATACACTGAAACTAATAGAAGAGAAGGTGAGGAAGACCTTCAAATACCTGGGCACAGGGGAAAAGTTCCTGAACAGAACACCAATGGCTTATGCTCTAAGATCAAGAATTGACAAATGGGAACTAATAAAATTGCAAAGCTTCTGTAAGGCAAAGGACACAGTCAATAGGGCAAAATGGTAACCAACAAATTGGGAAAAGATCTTTACAAATCCTATATCTGATAGAGGGCTAATATCCAATATATACAAAGAACTCAAGAAATTAGACTCCAGATAACCAAATAACCCAATTAAAAATGGGATACAGAGCTAAGCAGAGAATTCTCAACTGAGGAAACATGAATGGCCAGGAGGCACCTAAAGAAATGTTCAGTATCCTTAGTCATCAGGGAAATGCAAATCAAAACAACCCTGAGATTCCATCTCACACCAGTCAGAATGGCTAAGATTAAAAACTCAGGTGATAGTAGATGGTGGCAAGGATGTGGAGAAAGAAGAGCACTATCCCATTGTTGGTGGGATTGTAAGCTGGTGCAACCACTTTGGAAATCAGTCTGGCGGTTCCTCACAAAATTGGACACAGCATTACCTGAGGACCCAGCTATACCACTCCTGGGTATATACCCAGGAGGTACTCCAACATATAACAAGGACATATGCTCCACTATGTTCATAGCAGCCTTATTTTATAGTAGCCAGAAGCTGAAAAGAACCCAGATGTCCTTCAACAGAGGAATGGATACAAAAATGTGGTACATTTACACAATGGAGTATTACTCAGCTATTAAAACAATGAAACCGAGAAATTTTTCGTCAAACAGATGGAACTAGAAAATATCATCCTGAGTGAGGTAACCCAAACACAAAAGAGCACACATGGTTTGTACTCACTGATTATTGGATATTAGTCCAAGAGCTCCCAATACCCAAGATTCAACTCACAGACCACATGAAGCTCATGAAGAAGGAATACCAAAGTGTGGGTGCTTCGGTCCTTCTTAGAAGGAGAAACAAAATATTCATGGGAGCAAATACAGAGACAAAGTGTGGGACAGAAACTGAAGGAGGGATTGTCTGGAGACCATTCCCCCTGGGTATCCATCCCATGTGCAGTCACCAAAGGTAGACACTGATTTGGATGCCAGGAAGTGCATGCTGACAGGAGCCTGATAGAGCTGTCTCCTTAGCAGTCTGCCAGAGCCTGACAAATACAGAGGTGGATGCTCACAGCTAACCATTGAACTGTTCATGGGGTTCCCAATGGAGGAGTTAGAGAGAAGACTGAAGGAGCTGAAAGGGTTTGTGGCCCCATGGGGAGAGCAACAATACCAATCAACCAGAGCTCCCAGGATCTAAACCACTGTCATGGAATCACATAGGGAGAGACTTATGGTTCCAGCTGTATATGTAGGGGAGGATGGCATTGTTGGGCATAGGTGGGAGAGGAAGTCCTTGGTCTAGTGAAGGCTGGATGCTCCAGCGTGGGGGAATTTGAGAGTGGGGAGGTGAGGGTGCCCCCCCCCCCGCCCATCTTCATAGAAGCAAGAGGAGGGGGTATGGGATAGGGGGTTCCTGGGTGGAAGGGAAATGGGGAAAGGGGATCACATCTGAAATGTAATATTAATTAAAATATAAAATAAAAAATAATAAAAGAATTTCATCTCTCTCTCTGTCTCTCTCTCTCTCTCCGCATGTGTGCACATGTGTACATGGCATGTGTGCCCTGGTGTTCATATGAAGATCAGAGGACAGCTTTCAGAAATCAATTCTCTCCTTTGACCTCACATGTCCTGAGGATCAAACTCACACTTTGTGACAAATGTCTTTACCTGCTGATCAGTTAAGCTGGCCCTACAAGTCATTTTCTTGTTTTATCCAAGCTGAAAAAGGAAAAGGAAGGGTTAAAAGGTTAGATATGAATGAGACTGGAAGTTCAGAAGACTCACTGTCAGTAGGAAATAAATTACTTTTAAAAATAGTGAATGGGCCAGGCAGTGGTGGCACATGCCTTTAATCCCAGCACTTGGGAGGCAGAGGCAGGTGGATTTTTGAGTTTGAGGCCAGCCTGGTCTACAGAGTGAGTTCCAGGACAGCCAGGGCTACACAGAGAAACCCTGTCTCGAAAAAACAAAAGTGAATGAATTTATTGCCACCGAATCAAATACCATAGTTTTTTATATACATTGATGAGCACAGTCTAACAGTTCTGTGAACAGGGGATGAACTGGAAAGGCAAAGTCATGTGGAGAAGGAGCAGTTGAGATACACGATAGAGACAGATCAATATTCAGCACCTCACTGGTTGTAATTAAATCTTTTGTAGAGATTTATTTTTTAAATCAAGGTGAGTAGTTCTTTGAATTGGGATTTATTGGGAATTTTTACAGTAACTAATATTTTTAAAATTTTGTCATGTGTTTTCTGCATCATTTTATATGATTGTTATAGAAGGCAAGTCGCATGGGCTTGGTTTTTTAGTTCATACTGATAATGATGAAACTAGTTATATTGTGGTTTAATTTCTAATAATGTATTTGTTAGATTCTGGTATCAAGTTCATACTGACCTCTTAGCCTTTGATGTTACTTGACAAAATTTTCATTGTATTGCTATGTGAGACATGATATTTATGTATTGCGATATTACATGTATACATATACACATATGGGAGTGTGCGTGCATGCACACATGAAAACACACACAGATATATAAGCATATATGTATCATGCTTATCAGAAATGATTAAATATAAATAACTAAACAAGGACAGAGCCCTAGAAATGAACATCTATACAAGAAGTGACTTCCTGAAAATCCTAGTTCTTGCTGCCTTGACAGAATACAGACTAAGAGCACTTTGTCTGTGTCTCTAACTAGAACCTCTGAGGATTCCACCTTAGGGGAGCACAAACTTGGCAACCATCTTCATGAAAGCACCTTCTCCAGGGATGGAACATTTATTTACTTGCTCCCAACAATCCAGGCTTGACCAGAGAGAGCAACATGCCTCATTCTAAATGTTGTCTTCTAGGGAGAAAAGACCCCTTCCTTCTCAGCTTCAAGTGTGGGTTTCTCAAAAGCCAGACTCAAACATGGCACCAGCAGAGACAGAACTTCCCTGAAGACATCTGATAACAGCCAAGAGAACCCAGGTAAGGGGGCTAAGGAAGCAGCAGAGGGCACCCTCACTTCAACAGCAGGCAGATTCCAGTGGACTTGAGCTCATGTGGTGACATTTAGAGAAAGAACTTCACTCAATCCCTCTGCCTCTGACCAAGTTCAGAGGAGGAAAAGCTTCTCATTCCAGTATGTGCATGCCTTGTTCCACCATGAACTGCTTTGCACTACAAACACGGCAGAAGTTGTAATTTGGGTAGAGGAAGCAGAAGAACACAGCCAAGTTTATCGGGTTAGGACCAGTACTGCACGCTGTTTGTTAAATAGCTTGTTCAGAAGCTGAGAGGGGCAGGGAGGGAGATAGAGACAAAATGACAAAGAGACAGAGACACACAGACATACAGAGCAAGGCAGAGAGAGAGAGATAGGGAGGGAGGGAGGAAGGAGAGAGAGAGAGAGAGAGAGAGAGAGAGAGAGAGAGAGAGAGAGAGACAAAATGACAAAGAGACAGAGACACACAGACATACAGAGCAAGGCAGAGAGAGAGAGATAGGGAGGGAGGGAGGAAGGAGAGAGAGAGAGAGAGAGAGAGAGAGAGAGAGAG
>NW_021604703.1:5140008-5166964 GCF_004785775.1 Grammomys surdaster | reverse complement strand
GAGAGAGAGAGAGAGAGAGAATGACAAAGAGACAGAGACACACAGACATACAGAGCAAGGCAGAGAGAGAGAGAGATAGGGAAGGAGGGAGGAAGGAGAGAGAGAGAGAGAGAGAGAGAGAGAGAGAGAGAGAGAGAGAGAGAGAGAATTATTTAATCCTGACCCTTCTTTTTGTTCTGTTTTGATCCTCTGGGATATGCAGTTTTATCGTGAAGGTGTCTCATAGTGTGGCTGCTCAGATGTTACTGAAACCTGACAGTGGCATGTTGACTCTGGCTAGAGTCCAGAGACAAAGCAACCTTTAAAGTCAGAGTCTCAAGTACCCTGCGATGCAGGCACATCTGCACACCTGACATCTCAGACATGCCCCACACCCCCACACTCCCACGACTCATAGAGGTTAAAGGAGCAAAACAGATGCACATTTAGGTTAAAAATGTTAGGTTGGAAAAATCCCTAAGGTTCTTTTTGACACTTCTTGGCAGCAGCATTTTGTCTCCACAAGGAATCTTATCGGAAGTGGGATTGAAACCCGAAAGCAGGAGGTTAAGAGCCAAAGTAAGGGGCATCCGTGCATGACCTGCTATGATGCACTGGTGTCCTGGGAAGCTGTACACCCAGAGCTTAACCTGTGATATGATAGTACTGCTCCCAGCAACTGGCCACCTCCATGTCTATCTCTCAATGCACAGCGCAGGAAAACACACAAAAATTGCAGCTTAATGTTCTCAGGATTGATCTTGAGCTGTGGTCCCAACCCACTGGAACAAGCATAGCACTGCACCTTTCTATGTCTTTGATAGGAAGCTGTCTGGAGTCTAGGACATTAGCATCTCCAGTCAAAAGATTCTCCTGTTTGAACTTTTGGAATACCCATCATTCCCTAGTCCACTGACCCTTTGACCCATCAGAAGCATATTCTACGTTTTTAAACTTTAGTATGTGTATGATGTACATGTATGTTAGAGAGTGTACGTGCACATGTGCTGTAGCACTCATAGACATCTGCTGCTCATTTCACCTTGAGAGTACCGGAACAGAGGATGTGGACTGTGGTGTGGGGTTTTACATGGGCTCTGGGGATTTGAACTCAGGTCTTCACACTTGCATGGCCGACTCACCAAGCCATCTCTCTAGCTTTGTTTGTTTACTACGTTGTTCTACATCCATTGCAATGTTCTGGAAGTTAGCTTGGACTTCACATCTCGGCACTTTGCTTAATTTCACCCCTAAAGAAGCAGTCTACCATACTGTCCCTACAATATGCACATCTTATAACCAATAATGCCAATTTCCTATATTATGTTCTGTCCCTGAAGTCAGGCCATTTCACGTTGTAGTTGCTGCCCCATCTCTCTTCTCTGTCCCCAGGCCTTTGATCACCTCTGGGATGACTCTCCTCCCCTTCCCAGCTTGAACTGCCTTGCTCCATGGGACACTGTGGTCCCAATGTTTTCCTGAACTTCTGCCCATGTGATTTCTTGGCCTTGGGATTATCTTTTGAGATGTACATGAATTTTTATTTTATCCACCTGTAAAAACATCGTTTCGAATAGAAAATGTGCTTAGAATCATCTTCAGAGTACAGAAAGGAGAGGGACACAGCACACAGGAGTCTGGCCAGCAGCTCAGGTCAGCAGACAAACCACCGTGAGACGTGGTGAAGACATCTTAGCAGCAGATAGAACGCTGAGAACCACCTACCAGGCAGGACTATCAAAGCCTATTGGCTTTCCAAATTGTGAGAAAACAGAAAAACCACAGCAAAACCTTCAGGTTTATACATGACACTTAGCAGTATTTTTTTACTTGATTAAAATTCAATAAATGGTAGCCAATATAACATGAAAATAGCTGAGGATGTGGTAACTGTCTATAGTCCCAACTAGTTGGATATCAAGGCAGGAGGATTATTTGAGCCTAGACATTTTTGGTCAGACAAAAGAACTTGTGAGAAAAGTGTGTGTGCGTGTAGTCCGTGTGTTTCATGAAATGTGTGTGCTGTGCGTGGCATATGTTCAAGGATGCACATGTGTTTGTGTATGTGTGTACATACATGCCAATATGTGTATAACACAGAGAACAAGACCATCAGCTTGTTTTGAACTCTCATTAATATTGATCAGCAAATTTTGATGAATCACTTGGATGTCCAGGTCTCGGTTTCCTTATATATACAGTGTGATATATTTTATCAGTTCCTAGACTGAGTTAACTATTGTATAAAATGTGCATACATATATAATATAATATAATATAATTAATATAATATAATATAATATAATATAATATAAATAATACATAGTTAGACAAACAAGAGTAGAATCAATAAAACCACAGTCATTAGAATGCAGTCTTCTTAAAATGGACCACTCTTTTGCTACAAAATACACAGTGAGGCAATCAATCTACTAGCAGTAAATTCTCATCCAGTGAGCATATATTTCCAAACTTCATTATCTTTCACGTGTTGGTGAATAAAATTTCTCTGTATGATCTCACTTTCTCCTACAAAGACATGGATGGTCCCAATCAGACAGCTACAGAATTTCTCCTCCTGGGATTCTCTGGAAAGTCAGAGCAAGAAGAGGTTGTCTTTGGAATGTTCTTGGGTATGTACATGGTCACCATCTCCGGAAACCTTCTCATCATCCTGGTCATCATCTGGGACCCTCATCTCCACACACCCATGTACTTCTTCTTGGCCAACCTCTCCAGTGTTGACATCTGCTTTTCCTCAGTCACCGTCCCCAAGGCTCTGGTGAACCACGTGTTGGGAAGCAAGACCATCTCTTACACAGAGTGCATGGCCCAGATGTACTTCTTGTTCATATTTGGCAATATGGATGGCTTCCTCCTGAGTGTGATGGCCTATGATCGCTATGTGGCCATTTGTCACCCTCTCCACTACACCATGATGATGAGGCCCAGACTCTGTGTCCTCTTGGTGGCCATATCATGGGCCATCACAAACCTGCACGCTCTATTTCACATTCTCCTCATGATTCGACTCACCTTCTGTTCCTACAATGCAGTGCACCACTTCTTCTGTGATCCCTATCTTATTCTGAAGCTCTCTTGTTCTGACACCTTCATCAATGATGTTGCAGCCTTCACTGAGGGTCCCTTGATATTCATGACACCATTTGTATGCATTGTTGTTTCTTATGCCTACATCTATGCTAAAGTCTTGAAGATGCCCTCTGCCCATGGTATAAGGAAAGCCCTGTCCACATGTGGGTCTCACCTCACTGTGGTCTGCCTCTTCTATGGGGCGATCCTGGGGGTTTATATGCATCCTTCTTCCTCCTACACACTACAGGATGCAGTGGCCTCTGTCATCTTCACAGTGGTGACACCCATGGTCAACCCTTTCATCTACAGCATGAGGAATCGTGACATCAAAGGAGCCCTAAGGAAGATAATTCTCAGATCCTAGAATTTGAAGTTTCTAGAGCTAAGAGGACTCCTAGTCATCATGTATTTCTTCAGTTTTACAAACAAAGATCCAGACAAGTCCATTGCTCAACGTGACTGTTCCTGGGGTTAGTGATAGATAATTGACATCAGGCTTGTGAATTGGATGCTGCCACATATTCTCTGTCAAACAGTCCAGAATTTACCTCTTCAAATGGATGAGTCTAAGACACTCATTTTACACACACACACACACACACACACACACACACACACACACACACACACCTGAGAACATTTGGAATTACTCTGATTTGTGATGTGTTTAACATTTCCATATGATACTAGCTGCCACAATGATCAGGAGATTTCGATAGATGATCAAGTCACCTGCCCCTAAGGCCTCAGACAAATAGGTCTGTGATTAATCTGGTAAATTACCCACAGAAAGATTAGTTCACCAATGTTAGACCACTAGAAGTTGGTGGTTAGAGAATTCTTCATGCTCAGAACCTCTGGTGGCTGTGGTGTTGGTAATTTCCCTTTGACGCAGCCTTGGGTCCCTCTCCTACATCCACAGCTCAGAGCATCACCTCTTGCTTGCCTTCTCTTCTCACTGAACATTTTGGGGTTTTGTTCTTCAGCATGAGCACTGCACAAGGATGTACTCATAGGAATGATTAGGAACTACCAGCAAACTTTGGGCAGTGGCTGTGCCCACCCATAAAATTCTTGATGTCCCTTCAACTTTCCATGGGCTGCAGGAAGCAGGGACTTTTTTACAATGTTGAAAGGTCTGTCTAAAATTTCAGCAGTGCTGAATGGCAATGGGACTTGAGTTGATGTCAGGGTTATTGTAATGGGTTGGTCTGGCATCGCTATGTGTTCAAATGCTAAATCTTGGCTCCCAAGATCTGGTTGCCTGTGATGAGGAGATCCTCAATACACCACATGATGCTGTGCAACCTTGACCTCCAAGTTAATTGGTCAATAGAAGGTTAAAGCCTGTGATAGAGAGAGGTGAGTTTTCAGTTACCTGGCTAGAGCTTACAGGTAGAGAAAGAAAGGACACAGAGTTTAGAGGAGGCCACCATGAGAGAACCATGAGCACATGGCCAGGAGAAACAGCAAGTAACAAAGAACATATGGCTGAGGTATAAGTTATAATAGCTCTAAAACCCGCCCACGCTAGGCTTACAGCTTATAATTAAAATACCTGGGTTGTGTGTCTTTTATATGGGCTAGCAAGAATTTATGATTCATTTTACAGATTATAATTGGATCTCAGGATTTCAGAGTACAAGTTTACTCTGGCCTATGGGCCAAGGTGTCCAGGGCTCCAGTCCTCTTCTAGAATGTACAAAACACCAGGTGCCCACAATGTCAGTTGTCATGTTCTTTCTTCATGTACAGACACATCTGCCCTCCATCCCCTGGGATGGGGCAGTGGTCAGTCCTCAGGGCCTCTCCCTTCATGGTCTCTGGATCCTCACTTCTTTTCCCCCCCACCAGTCTCCTGGCTTATGTGCCCTTGCTATTGTCACCATTAGCTCCTTCCAGAATGTCCTGTCTCTGACTTCAGTGATCTTGATCTGGGTCTCACTGCTTTCTTTCTCTCCCTGAATATCCCTTTCCTACTCACAGGCTCTATTAGATCCTCCCCAGACATCAACTGGGTCCTGTCACCCAACTCGCACAGAAACAGAGGCAAGGTTAAAAATATTTCTTCTTCATGTAGAAAAGCCTTACTGTGGGGTGGTGGGTTGTGAGAGGCAGCTGGGTGCCTGATCGAGCACAGGCCTCAAACCCCAGACCCTAATGGGATGGAAGGCGTTCAGCATTGCTCCTGGACCCCTGTTCCCTTTCACTTAGCTTCAGCCCTCCACAGCCCCTCCCACAGAAGTCTATGGCCATCAGTAGGATTAGTGCCTCAGGCTCTCCCACATGTAGATGAGGTATTTCTAAGCTCTCAGACCAAGCCAATAGGGGCTATCTGCTGCCAGACCCTAACCCATCCCAAAACTGTATGTAAGAGCCCTATTCAGGAGAATTAAAGGTGTGCAAGAATCATCTCAGTGTCTGAGAGTTTCTGTTGCAAGAGCTGTAACACTTGGGAAGAGATATGCTCTCCCAAAACGCTTTTCCAAAGTGCCTTCATGATCCTCCCCTCCTTGCTGGCTAGCTGGCTTCTCACAGGTCCAGCCCTGGTTGGCTCAGCCCCAAGAGACAGGTGCTGCACCTGGGAATAACTGGGTAGGGACAGTGGAGATGTGGGCAGAGGCAGCAGCTGAGGAAATTCCAACCCCCCACCCCCATTCTCCAACCACCCACCCCCACTCACAATATATCCCCTTGACCTGGACCTCAGCACCTGTCCAGGCCAGAGATCTTCGTGGAACGCACTCCAGAGCAGGGACCCACACCTTATAGCAAGTTGGCTTCAGGATTACCCGCTAACCTCTTCTCCTGGCCCCCCAAGAACTCAAAATATAGTATTAACTTGTTCCAGGTGGCTCTTGAAACTGACTATAGTCTTGCCCAAGTCTCCTCTATTCTGGTGGCAGGAATGCCTCCTCCTGTGTTTGTCACTACCACATACAGTGGCCTTTGTTAAAATAATGTTGGAATCTGAGTCCTAGACCAGATAGTTACTGTGGCAGTTTGGATGTGCATGTCCCCTAAAGGCTCTGATATTTGAACACTTGGTCTCCAGTTGGTGGTATTATTTGTGACCTTGCAGGAAGAAGTATGTTGTCAGGGGCTATGTGGTCCTTCCAGTTAATTCTCTTCACATCATGCTTGCCTTTGATGATGAGTTCTCTGCTTCTGCATACTGCAGCTCGCTACGATGCTTCTCTCTTGTGATAGACTCTGAACCCTCTGGAACTATCAGCCAAAATAAACTCTCTTCTCTAAGTTGTCTTGGTCATGGGGTTTTATCAGCAACACAGAGGTAGCTAATGGTGTTTCTCTCCTGAAAGAGAAGAACACAGCTCCTTCCTGCTTTCCATGGTGTCTGTTCTGACCACTCTGGAATTTCACAGCTGCTGAGTAAGCTGAGGGCTGACAGTCATGGGAGTCTCCTGAAACTGTTAACCTTAAGGATCACCTTTTGGTCACTAGAAGTGCCAATGGGTGCCTGGAGTTCGAAGGTCGGTATTTCATTTCTTTGTATCCTTGAAGCTACCAGTTCAGCTCACTCAGTGAGATAAGGGCAACAAGCAGACAATTTTAAACAGTGGGACTCAGGAGAGGCTTTAATTGAGTGTTGAAGCTCAGCACGGAGGCGGGCGTACACAAGAGAAGCCCATCTGTCTGACAGTGAGGCTGAAAACTGATGTGGAAACTTCTAGTTCTTTGGAAAGTCAGTTATATCAAATGATGTGTTGCTGGAGCACACAGGGGAAGGATATCTTACTAAAGCAAAAATATGAAAGATTGTTTTCCTCAGGCAGATACAGATGAAAAGACGTTTGGATATAGCAAATGTATGAAAGGACTTGTGATGAAGAAGTATGAATACGACCCCACAGACACTGGTTTGACCATTGGTTTGGTTTCCTGCACCCCACTATTCTTCACTAAAGAGACACATGTATTGGTTTGCCTTGCATGGAGTTGTTGAGCTCAACTCATGGTAATGCTGCCATTGAGAGAAACTCACCCAAGAACTGCTCGTGAGGTTCCTGTGGCAGCTTGCTGCCTCCAAGAGCTTGCGACCAGCTGGCTGGTGAGCCTGGTTTCTTCAGGATTGAACTACAGCTGCCTGGTGTCTGCTTGCGGAAAGGAATGAACAGTAGCTGCTGGTTCATGCCTGGGTCTGCCTGCCTAGAGGACTGGTCTGCACTGTAGCTGCTAAGTCGTATTTGGCATTAGCTATGGGACTGAACTGCAGAGAAAGATCAATCTCACTCTCAAAAAATTATTGCTGAACAGGTCCACTTCGCCCCTATCCTAATAACTTTTCTCTTCTACTACCTCTCTTAGGTGGTGGGCTAGAAGAGAGATTTAACCCTTATCAAAAGTGAGTTGCAAAAAAATGAATGCCTACAGAAAATCATGTTACTTCTCTTGCTGTGGCACATGTGTGTACAGCTTCTGGACTCTACCAGTAGCAGCTTCTCATATGTGAACTCTAGTTCCACCAATTATAGGCCTTGTGTATGAAGTCTCTCTTCAGTCAATCATGACCTTGCTGCTGAGTTTCTGGTCTCTGGCAGATGTGCTCTTCTGACGCTGGACTAAGAACAGCTGTATCTCTGAGGCAAGGTCACTCTGAACTCATTGAAGTTTATCATGGCCACTGAGAGCTGTCTCACAGCCAGCATAAGTTGTCTGGAATAGTCATGACTAAAGCATGGTCTTCCAAGAAGTTCTGACTTCAGCAGCCAGTCTCACTTACATAGCAATTTTGAGGCCAGTCTGGGATACATCAGGTCCTGTCTTTATCTATCTATCTATCTATCTATCTATCTATCTATCTATCTATCTAGTAATTTATTAGAATAAAAAAATGTTCTCTCAAAATATAATTAGAGCACAACTCTACCAATTTGCAACAGTAAGGTACAAGATAGACCTAATACCCAGTTCAATATATTGTCAATAAAAAGAATCTTGTCATCTATCTTAACTTAAAAGACTATAGTTCTGTACCTGGCTCATGTCTTGGCTTTAGAATGAATGTCAGCTGAAAACTATCTTCTCAAATCTGTTATCTCAAAGTAAATAGCCTGGGTTGGCTATGAGACTATAAGTCTTCAACCCCATCAGAAATCCAAAATGAATGAATTAACTGAAAATAGGTGAAGCACAAAGCATAGCTTCCAAAACTTGGCCAATTTATAGAGACTGCTGAACACCTGGACAGTCCCTATACTTCAAATTGTTGGAGCATCTGGTCTTCAGCCTTCTGGCCCAGGATCATCTGACAGACGTATAATGCAGACTATTGAAGGGCTGATCACTCTGTCTTGGCAGATATAATCAGTAGACTATTTCACAAGTATGTTCTTTTTCTGGACAGTATTTTGTCTGTAGATGAAAAGAGGCAATTCTTGCCTCGTGGCTGTCTCACCACAACTGGAATAACTCCAAAGATGCTCAATCTCTTCTTAGAATCTAAGACAGGGAAGTTGTCAGGGGCAGACAAGTCTCTATTCAAATGAACTTTAATAAAGAAATGTTAGTATTGTCAATTCTGTGGACTTCTGATGTTTTTGAAAGCCAACTATCTACATAAAGCAATCTGGACTGTTGTCCATTAACTCCTCTCAACTATTTCTAATTAAAATCTAGAAAATACCCTAACAATAAACTAAGAGCCATGAGTTTCCTATAGGCCCTTAACTCACAAGCTAACCATCTCAGAGCAGTTAAAAAAATTTAAAGGACTGGGTCTAAGCCCTGTACCCACCAATTTTGAATTAATAGAAGGAAATATACCAATGAAACCTTTGAATTTGAAATAAAAATAAATTTAGTACAATCTAAGAAAGTGTAACTTCAGCTTAGTAACAATTATATAGATTTCTACCAATAGGTTATGGCTATGTAATCAATTCTAGCTATTCCTCCCTGTTCCAATAAAACCATTACATTTCCCTAGGAAGACAGCCTAATATTAACCACCTCAGTCCTCAAGCCCAGGGAATTGGGGTGCCAACTCTTCATTAAATTCTTCAAGCTGAATACCGGCGTTGAGATATTAGAAGAGGGGCAGAGCGAAGGGTAAATTGATAAGCCTCTGATGTCTGTGTCTTCACTGCATCCAGCTGGAACTCCGGGACATCAGAGGTTTGAGCAGGTCAGCTCAGCTTGTTTGATGAGTAGATACAGCAAGGCTGTGTATTCTGCAATATACAATTCTCAAAACAAATTTTAGTATCAAAATAATTTTTTGTTTGAATTCTGGAATCTAGTCTTCTGGCCGCCTGCCTCTGTCATGTCTAATCCACATAATTCTGGGAAGTAGAAATACCTTAATCATCTCTTCTGAAAACACACAGACAAAACCTTTTCCCCAAAACAGAATTTCCTTGAGCCAGTAATCAGAAAAATCTTTATCTTGACCTTTTTTCCAGAAGAAAAATATAACAAGATTGAAAACCACATCAATCTTGAAAATAAAATCAATTTAATAACTAAAATACTGTATGTGCCTATTCTTAGGCCTTTCCTATTTTGCCAAGCAGAAAGTGAACCCAGAATTCCTGTGGGGCCCATGTTATACAGAACCCAAATCTCCTGTGAGGCAATATAACTATATATCATCTGAATACACCTGATTTACACTATCTTTCTGTTCAGTTCTCTGCCTAGAACAGCTTTTTATTTATACCATCTATCTGTTTGACTCTCCACTCTAGAGTCAGTGAAAATTTCCCTATCTGAGTTCCAAACCACGTGTGAAATTCCCCACATGATTTGGAAAATATCTGTTTATAAATCTTTCCTAAAAGCAAATAATCTCTACATTGTAACTTTACACCTAAATCAGTAACTGCTCCACAATGAAGGCTTATTTATTTATCTCTCTGACCTAAAAGTAAGATACTTCCTTCTTTTCCTAACAAAAAGCAACCTGAGTTTCCCTACAGCAGGGTAACTCAGCCTGCAACTTTTTTTTTCTAGGTTCCTGTGCCAAGAATCATGTGACTTGTCTCAGCACTACTTACTCACTCACTTTAAAAAATAAATAAATAAAAATACAACTTTAACTCTCAGGTGAAATAGACTTAAATTTCTATTAAATTTGAATTCGTGCCCAAACTTGATGCGTCATTTGTTAATGATTAATATTATAACTGGGAGCACCCAACCTGGCTTGTTGTTATAGGCTGCCATGTTCCCTACTAGGCAAGGCCTGAGGCCACAAGCAACACATGCTATCACCTCTGCTCAACTCTGACTGCAGCTCATGCAGGCCAAAGCACTGGCCCTTGCACTCACGAGACACAAGCATGGGAGGTGGCTCTGCCAATCTACCATACTGTCTTCGTAATGCTTGGCTGAGCCCAGACCATCCCACCATTTATGCAGTACCCAGTAGAAATAAGACTCTAATTCTTAATTATTATCCAAAGGCTTTATATATTTTTAAATGCTCAATTAAAAATTTGTCCACACAATTAGAGTTGTTTCCCAATATCTAACCTTATGATATAAATCGTTACCCAGGACCATCTTAGACACGTGCATGGGTCTCCATGGCTCCTACATCA
The DNA here is from genome assembly GCF_004785775.1 of Grammomys surdaster. Classification (NCBI taxonomy): domain Eukaryota; kingdom Metazoa; phylum Chordata; class Mammalia; order Rodentia; family Muridae; genus Grammomys; species Grammomys surdaster. Next base: position 5,156,324 of record NW_021604703.1, on the reverse strand, counting down.
CTCCTCTCGCCTAGCTCCTCCTCTTCCTTCTCCTCTTCATCTCCTTACTCCTCCCACATTAGCTCCTCCCAAAATACTGAGTTTATTGTAAAATGTAGCAGGGGAAAAATACTGCTACAGTAATTGTTTAATGGACAGCTCTTGTTCAAGATACGTGGGCAGAAGGGCAGAGTCTGACAGCTGCCAATCAAAGGGTCAAAACAGTTAAGTTCCCAAGATCCCAGCTGTGCTGGCTAGTTTTATACCAACTTAACACAAATTAGAGTCAACTGAAAGGAGGGAACCCCAACTGAGAAAATACGTCCATATTATTAAGCATTTTTTTCTCTTTTTGAAGATATTCTTCTTCTTTAACAATTTCATACAGTGTATTTTGACCATATACATACCTTACCCTAAGCCTAACCCTTCCAGGATCTACCCTTCCCTTCCCACACCCTCCCAACTTTATATCTTCACTTTTGTTTGTTTTAATAACCCACAGAGTTCAATTTGTGCTACCCATATACTCCTGAGTATGGGGCATCTGTATTTTCTTAGTATTGATCGGGGAGTACCCACTCCATGGTGGATGGTGCCATCTCTGGGTCCAGGGTTCTATAAGAAAGCAAGCTGAGCAAATCATGGGAGAAAGCCAGTCCTTCTGTGGCCTCAGCATCAGCTTTTGCCTCCAGGATCAAGTCCTTTTGAGTTTCTGTCCTGACTTCCTTCAATGATAAACAGTGATGTGGAAGTGTAAGCTGAATAAACCCTTTCCTCCCCAAGTTTCTATGGTCATGGTGTTTCAGCACAGTGATAGTTACCCTAACTAAGATACTAACTTAACTAAAGGAAAGCAAATATTAAAGAGTGCCTACAGTAAAGACCTACTGAACATCGTTGATGTTCATAACTTTATATAACAGGACTTCATGCTCAGGCAAAGCTTTTGGGAGAGTTGGGCTTTTCTATTTGAGACAATGGGAAATTGAGAAATAACAGACAACAAACCTTAGAGCTATAACTAGAATCTAGGGAACTCAAGCGCTGCAAAGCCACTATGGGATTTACAGAGTTTTGTTGGATCCTGGACCCAGAGGAACAGCAACTGAAAGAGCCATGTGCCGAGCCTAGGGTTTCATTTGGCTGTTTCTAGGGTTGAGACTTCTTGTGTTTCCATGCTAGATTAAGACTCTTTTTCACAGTAATCACACTGCCTCGGATGCTGAATAACTAGTACTACTGGTGTTTGAGCTTCAAACATTGGATGTGAACAACTTATCTGATTGTGTAAAGACAAATATTGAGAGTGTAGTTAACAATTATGTAGGTTTAGTAGTGTTGGTTATAGGTTCTCCTCTAAGAATCATGGTTTCACTAGCTGTGGGTAGTTGGTTAGGTTTCAAGTTCCAGGCATGATTTTCCTCTTCTTTTTGAGCAGATCATGAGTCTAACTTAGAAAGTTGCTGGTTACTGACAAGGTAAGCACACCACTACCACATCCTTAGGGCTATGGTGCTATTAAGGTCACTCCTCCTTACAACAGAGATGAGCACAGAAAACCACAACCCATCAAAACGCACAGCAGTGGAGCCCAGCTGAAATGGATACACCTACAAAACAACTCCTGTGCCCAAGCTCAGGAAACATTGGGTCAAAGAAGAGAGAATTTTGAAGAGCCATGGGATTGGGAGTTTTCTGTGAGATTGTGTCTCCTGGGAAAGTCAGAAGGGACACCCATAAGGTTTCATAAACAGTAAGATGAATAAGGCTAATAACAATAGACTTATCAAAGTGGACTGAGGAAAGCCCATGAGGCTTTAGCCTTATACAAAGAGCTACAGGCAACTAAGGGATGCTGAGAGCAGGAGAAATCATCTTGCTCTGGGAAGAGCACTCCACTTGATTATCCAATACCAAATGGTCAACCCTGAAAGCATGTGTGTGTGTGTGTTTCATATATATTTAGATAGAATATATATGAATATATTTAGGATAGAACTTATTTAAATATATTCATATATATTCATATATTTAAAGAGCTGCTGTATTTATTTGTGTGTGTGTGCATAAATGTATATGCATGTAACAAAATTTAATGAAAAAAAGAGGCCATGAGGTGAAAGAGAGCAAGAAGGTTTATATGGGAGAGTGTGGAGGGAGGAAAGGGAAGGGGAAATGATGTAATTATATTATAATTTCAAAAGATGAAAGAAATATTTTTAAGTTGAATGGGAGAAAGATAGAGGATTAAGATGAAGGAAATCCAATGAAGTTATTAAAGGATCCAGAGACAAAGGGGAAGACATTCTGTACCCACATGTGCCCCTACAAATTATCTTAGAAACTCATTGACTAGAAAGATGTATTGGTGTGCCCATTGCATGCTGGTTAATTCTACACAAACATCTTGGTTTTCATTCTTCTTCATGTGAGTACCCTCTTCCATGTATCTCTTTACCTCCCTGAATCATTTCTCTCCAGCTCCCTGTACAAGGAGACACAGGAGAAAGGGAGAGATTCCTCCAGAGGTGTAGGCAGACTCATCCTGGTCCTAGTTGCCTGTCTCTGAAGAACTGATAAGAAAGAAGAACAAGGCCCCATGTGGGGTTCCTGGTGCCCTCCTCCCTTGGAGACAGACCCTGTACCAAAGTTGCATCTTTCTCCCCAGTGGCAGCCTCATTGTCTGGTGTCTTACCTCCTAGGACCTGAGTTAATAGAGACCAGGCCTGGCCCAGAGCCTTCTTTCTCTCAGCCTCGACTCCTGGGAGACCCTGCATACACCTTTCCACATGCAATTCCTATTTGCTACTAATTAGCCTTTGGGGAGTCAACTCTTGGTGTGCCAATTAAACAACTTTAAAAAAAAGTGTGGTATCAGCTCAGTGAATGTTGAAACAAACGGTCATCTCTCAACCCTGCACAGTTCCCCCAGACACTGCTCTCCCAGAGGGACCTGTGACTGTGCCACATCAAGGTCATTGGAATTTCATGGAGTCACCTCCCTTACACATGTACACCAAGGCTGTAAGCCTATCAGGCCTATGTCTGTTATAGGCAGAAGAATGCTGCCTGCCATGGGCTGGCTATTACAACCTTCTAGAAATTATTGTTCTGTGGTAGATTGACGCCTGGTGTTTCAGAGCAAAGATGAAGCTTTCTTCTTTCATGCAGTCAATGGATGTTCAGTAGATGACTTTGTTCTAGACATTGCCACGTGGGCCTTGGGAGTTGACTTTGTCTACTTCCTGAGCCCAGAGTCCTGATGAACCTGGCTCTCTAAACTGAGAATGTGTGTATGAATGTATGTATTCATGTATGTATGTATGTATGTATGTATGTCATATATATATATGAACCTGTTTTGTTTTCAAACACCTGCCCAGTGTCTTCCCTGAATTTCATGTGGGTGTGTGTGTGTGTTGGTGTGGCCCACAGGTAGTGGGGGGAAGGTGGCTGATAAAATCCTAGGACACCTTGTTCTATAGAAAGGGAGTAATTTCCAAGAAGTGGGAAGGAAAGGAAGAAGGGGACAGGGAGAAGAGGTGAAAAAAAAAGACCAGAGAAAAGAGGGATAAGGCATGAGAAAAAGACACAGCAACAAAAGCGAAGGTGCTCCCGTGACTAACAGACAACAGAGAGAGCAAGGCAGGCTGACCATCCCCAGTTCAAAATCTGAAATTTTATCATTCACCCCAAACCTGAAACTTTTTGAATGCCAACATGATACAGAAATCCTTCAGGTGACCTCATGTCACCTGAAACAGGCACACTAAAAATACTCTATAAAATTACCTCAGGCTGCATATACATATACAGAGGATCCATGAAACAAACACAGAGCTTCATGTTTACACTGGGATCCCAGTCCCATGGCATTTCATGATGTACATACAAATATTTCAAGATTTGGAGAATTTGAAACACCAAACATGTCTGATCCCAAGCACGTTAGGAGATAGATGCGTGGTGTCATTGACTCAAAATAGGAAATAAGCATGAGTAAGTCCATCCTGATGAAAGCAAGCAATGGAATCAACAAGTGACCAGGGGAGAGGAAACAGTCTTCCAGCAGATGTTAGCATTGGTGCCACACCCCTGTCACATCTAGCTGAGTGTGAAGCTCAGTCCTCTCCTCTTCCTTGAAAGGCTGCTGGATGGAGTGACTTGCAGCCAAAGAACAGATTACTGAAGGGGAAATGATAAAACACTCTCCTTGCCAAGCTGCCCTGTCCAGCAGGGCAGTCAACAGGGTTCAGGGAGGATCACCTGAAAGAGAGAAATGGAGGAGCAGGTGAATGCAAAGGAGGACAGCTTGTCTACAGTCTGATCAAACCGTTGATTTTAATTTTTTCACACAGGGGTTATATACACATAGAGGCAGCATGTGGGCTAGGGGATGACACAGAAGCATAGGTATTCTCAGGGGGAGTACAGATATCTTACAGAACAGGGTATCAGCTGGGTGAGGAAGCAGGGAACAGGTCACTGTGACTCTGTCTATGATTCATTTGTACTTACCTAAGCTGGTGCTTTCCACCAAGGCTACCTATCCACAAGGTCTGTGACTATCCAGGCTGCTAGTTTTCCACCAAGGCTGCCTGCTTACAAGATTTATAGCTATTTGTTCTATGGTCAGTGTTTTTCCACAGAGACCAAGACTTTGTGTTAACAGGCATGTATGACTAACTCAGGCCTATGGCTGATTTTAGGCCTTCAGTGTATAAGCAAGGCTGCTCCTGACACCAAGCAATAAAGTTTGACATCACCAATGGTAACTCATGCTGATGTCATATATCCCTGCCACGATGTGAAAGCATGAGGAAATAAAATCCCACAGAGGTGACTCTCTCCCAAAGTCATAATGATACTGTAATTATGAAACTAGCAAACCCCACATAGAATAATACTGGACAAAATTGTCTGCCCAAGATTCTTCAAAACAAATAAGAATGTGGAAGACACAGAAAGACAGAAATTATTACAGACAGAAGGAAAAGCCAAAAGACCTGGGGCTTAATTGTTCCTTGTTATGAAATAGGCCTTTTTTCACTGTACGGGTGTGTTTTCTTTAAGCATAAATGAGCAAAAATTAAATACCAACACAGATTTATACATAGCTACATGAATAAACTAATACACTAAATGTACACTTATCTCTATTTAGATATAAACACACACTATAAGGTTTTTATAATCAAACCCTCAGCAGTCTAAAAGTTCTGCAGATTAGAATAGAAATTTCAGAAACATATAAAGATGAAAAATGGTGGAGCAGTTATTTCCAGGGTCTTTTGCTCAAAATAACCACAAAGATGGAAAGCCATCACAGAAAAACTGAAAAGGAGAAAAGTGCCTCCTTGTATTAGGAAAGTAATCCTCAGTAAACGCCAGCCATGGTTGCTCATCAGTTACCATGGAGACCAGATGTAGTGGACAGCATATCTGTAGGCTGACAAGCCTGGTGATGGATGTCTGTATTCCCTGTACTAGCAGGTCAGGACAGACACTTCATTAGGTTTCGTCCAGCCTAGGCTACATAAGGAGTTCCAGGTCACTCCCAGCTACTTAACAAGACACAATCCTTAAAATACAAAAGTAAATAAGTAAGAAAACAAATAAGCTAAAGAAAACCAAAACCTTAGAATTATTTATTGGAAACAACTATCCTTCAAGAATGTAGAAAAATTAAGATATTTCTGCATTAGCAGATGCTGAGGAGTACATTTTCAGCAAATTTGTATAATATAAAGGAAACCTTTAGGATAAAATGAAAGTGTGCGTAGACATTGATGATGGTAAACACATGGCTGATGATTATTGTACTCGGATCAACAATTCTCCCTTTCTATGTGATTCAAAAGGCCAATGCATAAAATAACAATTATAAATTGATATTAGTTGTCATACAATATATAAAAATGTAATATGTGACCTCAATCAAAAGGGGAGAGACAGAGATATATGAACTCATTTGAACCCAAGATATTGAATCTTGAGTTGGTTTTACTCAGATAAGGTTGTTAAAAGATTAAGATTAAAGTTAAGATTAAGATGTGCAGCTTTCACAGTAATAGTCAAGAAACCAACTCAAAATACACAGAAAAGGGGAAGAGAGAATCAAAGTAGAATGATACAAAAAAAGAACCAACTGAATAACAAAAATTGACAATGAAAAAAAACTGAGAAACAAAGAATAAGGCATGGGGAAAAAAAGAACTTAATGGGAGAATAAACCCTTCTTGGACCATAAACCTATTAAATATAAAAGAATTAAATTATTTTTGATAAGCAGAGATGCACTGAAGTTCTCACATGCATGGGTAATCAAACACAGAGTGGTTGGGGGAGTTGGAGACAGCATGTAGTAAGGAAATTTTTAGGATAAAGGGTTTGAGGTGTGGAGTTGGAGGTGGGGATGGGGAGGGTGAGAGGATGTGGGGTGTGAAAATGTCCCAAACTCAGTATTTACATGGATGAAACTGTTGAAAGAAAAAATCAAGGATGGCATAAGAACTAAAAAATAGAATCCACATGTAAAGTGTATCTGCTACATGAACAGGTCTTAAAATTTAGGAGAGGCAGTATTTCTTTTGTAGCCATATCTGGACTACCATAATTGGCTTTGCTATAACAACTTAAAACAATTGCTTTATATATTTGGATAAGAGGGCAGGACAAACACGGCTTAGCTAGTAAAGATGCATGCAGCCAAACTGATACCCTGGATTCACTGGATCCCCAGAACCTACATAGTGGAAGGAGAGAACCAGCTCCTGTAAGCTGTCCTCTAACCTGCATATGTGCACTGCCATACCTACACATACAGAAGAAGGAAGGAGGGGAGGGAGGAAGGATTAAGCAAGTCTGGAGAGGCAGTGCAACTTGCCTGGCATGTGTTATTCCCTGGTTTCAATCCTCAGCACAGCAATGAAATAATAAAATAAAAATAGTGCAATCACCATGCTCACATTAATGGATAATAAATCAGCAAAGTTATCCATTGACAGTGGAGACATTTACTTGGGGTTTGAAAAGTGATATATCTTGAGAAATATTTCAATATCCCAATAGAAGTATAAATTGAGTAAAACTTGGTGCTGGAGAGGAGGGTGGTGTGTTAAGAGCACTTGTTGCTGTTCTTGAAGATCCAGGATGGACCCCAGCACACACACACGGTGCTTACCAATGTCTCTAACTCCAGTAACTCTACTGGCTCCTCCATCACTGCACCCATGGTGCATAGATGTGCAAAGGCAACCACTCATGTGCATAAAAATAAAAATTAAAAACAGGAAAAATTGTATCTCTGAGGGTTTTCAGTTTCTGTTTTGTGTGAACTACATTTCCCATCTCAGAGCTGACAACTGGCTTGGGTGTATAAGCTACTTCATCATCATGACAGTGTATCCTTTTCTCTGCCCCTCCTCTCACTGGCTTGTCAAAGAACAAACAGCAAAGGAAAGAGAGGCAAGGCGGCCATGTCTGTCCCAGTGTTTCACAAGAAATGACTTCAGGACAATATTTTCAGTGTTCAAACAGAATGTAAACAGTCAGCACTTAGTACTGGTCCCTAGTGAGGACCTCCAAGGAATGGTGCCCCAGTGTGTTAGTCGTTGTCATGGCAACCCTGATCTGCAGAGATGGTGAGTCTATTTATTTACTCACCGAAGCTTGACCATATTGAGCCAACCATTTCCTCCTAGAAGTTCTCTAGTGGTGTGTGTCCCACAAATGAATTGTCCCAAATCTAGTGTCAAGCATGGAATCCACAGAGATGAGAGTTGTGTAAGAGCCACAGACAGCACAGACAGCTGCAGGTGAGTCAAGCTGGGCAGGTAAGTGGGCACACCCATCTCAGCAGCAGACAGGGTCACCGAGACACAACTCAGGAATGCATGTGGTAAACGAGGTCCAGGATCAGAGGGAAAGCTTCTTGGTCAGCACTCTGACTTTTCTCTGTCTACCCACCAAGATGTGCTGCCCACCAAGAACAGGGCAGTCTCTTCCCAAGACAAAAGTTCCTGACAGGAAAAGGAAGGGTGCAAGTTAGGAATAGCAGGGCAAGAAACAGAGAAGACAGTTTACTGAGAAGCGTGGCCAAATGTACTCAACCAAGAGGTGGAAGGGAGGAGGGTGAGGAGCAGAGACGGACAAAGTGAGGGAGAGATCATGAGAGTGAGAGTGACAGGGAGCGGTGGGGGAAGGAGAGGGAGGTGGAGTGGGAGTGAGATTGAGGGAGAGTGAGAGAGCAAGAAAGAGACACAGAGAGACAGAAACACTGAAAGGTAATCTCTGGGTAAGATGCTCCAAATCTCTGTCTTGGTGTTTCTTTTTTATGTCCATCCATTGTGATCTGTGATCACACAGGGAATGTGCTTCTGACTAAGGTTATGTGGATGCCAGGCTTAGTCCCACAGAGGGACACTGGTTGATTCTAGTACAGGGAGTAACATCCTGCATTTGACGATTCAGGGTGACCAGCACCCAGCTATGCAGACATATCAGGCATCTCGAACACAGTTGCACATCCTGTGACTCCTAAAAGATTAATGTAAGGCAACTAAATGTACCGGTCAAAGGTGGTGTTGAATCTCTCTCTCTCTCTCTCTCTCTCTCTCTCTCTCTCTCTCTCTCTCTCTCTCTCTCTCTCTCATATTTGTATGTGCACTCTCTCACTCTTGTGCTCTCTCAGAAACCTTCAAGGGAGCTGAGTAAGATTTATAAGACATGTGGTGACTCTCCAGTCACGGCAGGATGAGCCATGACGTAGTGGGCTCCCTGCTGAATCAGAACATGACATTTTAAACCATGAAAGGCATAATTCCAACACAATTGAACAGATCCCTCTTGTCATCCTACTCTCTCTCCCAGAAAATCCATCTACCATGAAGACCAGAGGAGTATAAGTAGCAGCCAGCACACCCACTGTCTGCTTCATGGTCTATCCCACAACCTCCCCTGACCCCTCACCTCTCAACTTCCATAGCCCCTTCCTTTACCTGTGACCCACTGCCCCCATCTTCTAGCTCTCTACCGTGGTTCTAGATGTTAGTACAGGTAAGACAAGCTCACATCTCTGCACTGTATTCCCGTTTTCACCAATTTTCACTCACAGTAGCCAACACCTCACTGTCCCCATAATATGTACATCTTCAGCCAACCCCACATGGGATCTCTATATGTTTTCCCTTGCTGTTGCTTCTTTTTCTCCTTCCAAGTCTTTTGATTTCCAAGTGTTTGAAGGGAAAACACTTCTCCTTTCATGCTGAAACTAGAATTCTTTAATGAATGCTTTAGATAGATTTTTACCTGAACCTTTGTCCCTGGACATTTCTCCTTCTGGGAGTTTCTCTTAAATGCACTGCATGGATTTTCTCTTTGTCAATTAATAATGCTCTTTCTTCCAGAAAAAAAATAGTCCAAAGGCTGTAGAGATAGCTGAGTGGCTAAGAATCTGCACTGCTCTCAGAGAGGACCCGAGTTCAGTTCCTGGCATTCATGTTAGGTGGCTCAGGACAACCTGTAGCTCCAACTCCCAGGGATCCAACCATCCTCTTTTGGTTCCATAATCAATACACTCAGCTTCAAATACACACAGAGACATATGCAATAAATTAATAAAACAAATCTTTAAAAGCAATTCATTCAACTGTATCTGCTTGGGATGCACAAAGTTGGAAGAGCTTGTGTGGAGGTAGAAACATGGACCAAAAACTGTGCGCTCCGGTGGCAATGGCTGTGTGGTAGATAAAGTGCTGGGGGTTTAAAAACACTAGAAAGGCCTATCAAAGCCCAGGGACACCCCAAATTCTAAGAAAACAGCATAGCTGCAAATACAACTGCACATTTGTAGGACAGCATTTAATAAACTGTTTGCCATGTAGTTTAATTGTCAACCAGTGGCAGCTTTATGAAACTGCAGAGCGATGGCCAGATGGGTAGCCTGCAGTTCCCAGTGCTGAGTACCCTAAGACTGGGGGGATAGCAGATTGCTTGAGTCCATGATACCAAGACCAGTCTGGGTGCCATAGTAATACCATGTGTCCTGGCTGGTTTTGTGTGTCAACTTGACACAAGCTAGAGTCATCAGAGAGGAAAGATCTTCATTTGAGAAAATGCTTCCATGTGACATTTCAACTATGGGGCCATCCTGTGCATTTTCTCAACTAGTGATCAATGGCAAAGGGCCTACTGCCCCGTGCATGGTGCCATCCCAGATCTGGTGGTCCTGGGTTCTATAACAAAGCAGGCTAAGAAAGCCATTGACAGCAAGTCAATAAGCAGCACCCCTCCATGGAATCTACATCAGCTCCTGCCTCCAGATTCTAGCCTTGTTTGAGTTCCTGTCCTAACTTCTTTCAATGCCGGACTATAGTCTGGAAGTGTAAGCTGAATAAACTCTTTCCTTCTCAACTTGTTTTTTGGTCATGGTGTTTCATTGCAGCAATACTAACCCTAACTAAGACATGCTGTCTCAAAAACATATAGCTTGCACACAGGCACACACACACACACACACACACACACACACACACATGGTGTTTATATGGTATAGAAAAACCACAAGATTATTTTGAATTCTCCTTTCTAATATGATATTGATTAATTGCATGACAGTTCTGGTAGGTTTCTTTATCTGTCAGGTGAATTATTTTACCTCAATCATTAGACTAAGTTTAATATTGTGGAAAAAAAACTAAACAAGTTTGGAACAAGCCAGTAGGAGTAATTTACAAAACTACAGCCACTTGTAAATGAAAGTTGTTCTAACTAGCCAGGATTTTGTTTAAGATTACACAAGAGACAATTTGGTTTCAGTTCATTCTCAACCTATCATTAAACTGTTTTAAATCTTATGTTTTGCTCAAAAGTTACAAATGATCTGACCTCATGACAAAACTGTTCTCCACAGACATGGATGGAGACAATCAGACAATGGTCACAGAATTTATCCTCCTGGGACTCACGGGACAGTCAGAGAAAGAAGAGGTTGTGTTTGGAATGTTCTTATGGATGTACTTGGTCACCATCTCTGGGAACTTTCTCATCATCCTGGCCATCAGCTGTGACTCTCATCTCCACACACCCATGTACTTCTTCTTGGCCAACCTCTCCAGTGTTGACATTAGTGCTCCATCTGTCATTGTCCCCAAGACACTGTTGAATCATATGTTGGGAAGCAAGTCCATTTCTTTCACAGGGTGTATGATCCAGATCTATTTCTTCATCACATTCAGCAACATGGATGGCTTCCTCCTGAGTGTGATGGCCTATGACCGCTATGTGGCCATCTGTCACCCTCTCCACTACACCATGATGATGAGGCCCAGACTCTGTGTTCTCCTGGTGGTCATATCATGGGCCATCACAAACCTGCATGCTCTCTTGCACACTCTCCTCATGGTTCGACTCACCTTCTGTTCCCACAATGCAGTGCGCCACTTCTTCTGTGACCCCTACCCTATCCTGAAGCTCTCTTGTTCTGACACCTTCATCAATGACCTGATGGTCTTCACCATTGGTGGACTGGTATTTCTGACACCATTTACATGCATTATTGTTTCCTATGCCTACATCTTCTCTAAGGTTCTGAAGTTAAAATCTGCCCAGGGAATAAGGAAAGCCCTGTCCACATGTGGGTCTCATCTCACTGTGGTCTCCCTCTTCTATGGGGCGATCCTGGGCATCTATATGCACCCTTCATCTACATACACAGTACAGGACACAGTGGCCACTGTCATCTTCACAGTGGTGACACCCATGGTCAATCCCTTCATCTACAGCCTGAGGAATCGTGACATTAAAGGAGCTCTGAGGAAGATAATTCTCCAATCTTAGTATTCAAAGATTTTAGAATTGAGAGGACTCCTACACATCTTTATAGAGAAATCAATGTATATAGGTCTACCTTTCACTGTGACCCTTCCTGGAATTATGGCTACGTGATCATGATCACCCTTTTAAATCTGAAACTGACAAGAGGTTATTATCCCCAAAGCAACAGTTTGTTATGTCTTTAAAGGGCTGGTTTTTAAAGTATTCACTTTGTAGTCAAGAAAATGTGAAGTTTGGAAATATTGGAAATTATTTATCCGGGGAAAGGTCTAACAGTCATCCAAGGCAAGGCTCCCGCAGTGAACTTCAGAGGACTCACAGGGTCTTAACAACTACAGACTATTAATTACAGAGTGATTATCTCTGTTGTCAGGGTTTCTTCATTGCTGTAGGGAGAAGAGGGAATCCTTAGTAAATGTGTTTTGTTGGCACAGGTACAGCCATGTAGAAGACTCCAACAGCATTGGCAGGTAAGACTCAATAGGGATGGCAAAGCTTTCCTTGGGAATCCAAGCGTGAGTGAGTGACCGGTGTGTGCAAATATTAGCAACTATAGCTTTCTCCTCCAGCATGTTAACAGCCGTAGTATGCTCATCTCCCATAGAGATTAGTAAGCCAATGCCCCTATGTAGTGAGTAACAAGCACACTGAGGTTCTGGGGTGTGGTGGTAGTAGGTGCCCTCCATCAGAGTGATCACACCTCCACCTGATCTCAGCTTTCCTTTACATGTGTCTGCTTTCTTCATTGCTTCATCACCCAGTGTTAAGGTTTCAATATCCAAGCTGCAACAGGTCATAGCACCTTGCTGTTCAGGTGCCTCTTCCTGTGTCTTACCACCCATCACAGCTCAGGATATGGTTCTTTATGACCTCTCCCAAATACACATACACACCCAACCTGACCTTTTTGGTGTTTCCTACTGACCATAGGTACTAGTCAGGAACAAGCAGTAGAAGCTTCACACAAAATCTGTGTCTCAGATGCAATCCTCATTGTCCCTTAGAGTCTCTGCTGGAAGCAGAGATTCTCTTAAGGCTGAGGTGTGCCATATTACTATAGAATCTTAGGGACATAGGAACATATGTAAAGAGGAGAATCAGGGGCTGGCAAGATGGCTTGCTGTACAACCTGACCACTTGGGTGGATCCCTGGATCACATGATGGGCAAAGAGAACTGATACTCAAAAGACACCCCCTGCCCTTCATACATGTTATGTGCCACACATGGGCCCACTCTACAATATTAGAATAAAGAGCAGGACAAGGATAGTCAGTGGGTTCGTCAAAGGGTCATGAGTCAAAAGGGAAGAAAGTCACTCCCCTCCCCACTCTTAGATAAGTCATCATCTGCCATAAAGAACGCTATGCTGGGAAGGAGTAAAAGAGTGTATATAATTGAAATATACTATGTACATTTGTGAAAATGTCACATTGAAACTCATCATTCTTTATAGGTAATACTCACTAATTTAAAAAACAATAAAAGCTTTAAAAAGAAGTGGGTACACACAAGGCCTCTACAAAGGACTCTGGCAATTTTTTTTCCAGGGCTTGAGTTAGTATACTTCAGGTCTGGTCCAAGAGCCCCCTTTCCCTCAGCCTAAATGCTGAGAGCACTATATGGACAATCTATGCCTAGTACTAATAAATCTTTGAGGGGTAACAATTTGTAAACCAATGACAACAGGAGAAATGTTTGACCTCGGTGGTTGTTGAAACAGATGGCTGTCCTTCCCTCTGTACAGTTCTTCAGACATCCCTGTATCTGGACAAAGTAGAGACCAGGGATTAGCCTGGGTCAGGACATTTAGAGCCCCATGAATCACCTGCCTCAGTCTCTCCAAGTGTGCATTCCACAGCTAGACCCAGGGAGCTCTTCTTGGTACAGGCTGGGGATGCAAACTCCCAGAGACTATGATTGTTCTTCTGTAGTACTGCTGGTGCTTCAGGGCGGAAGCAATGCGTTCCAGGACTTCCACTGTCAACAGATGACTCAGTTTTGGGCACAGCCTTTTGGGCTCATGGGTTTCATCTATTCTGTGGATACTGAGCCTTTTGCCTGGTTGATTAGACTATCTGTGAGTCTCAGAGCCCTGCTGGGACCATTTTCAACAGACCACCCTTGGCTGATATATTCATTAATTTTCTGTTGCTATGATGAAATGCCCTGACCAAAAATGACTTAGAGGAGAAAAGTTCCAGAAGGGTTATGTGCAGAGAAAGACATGCAGAGATGACATTTCGTCCCTACAAAGGACACAGAGGAAGAACAGGGAGTGGGGACTGGTTATAAAACATTGAGACCCACACCCAGTGACATACTTCCTCCAGCAAGGCTCTACCCCCTTAAAGGTTCCATAACCTTCCAAAATAGTCCCACCAACTGGGGACCAAGTGTTCAAAAGCACGAGCCTTTTGGAGGCATTTCTCATGCAAGCCACCACATCAGAGAATGTAGCTCATCCTTGAAATTTGCCAAGTGCTCTAGAGGCTCTAGGTTTAGTCTCCAGTGTGGTGCTACTAACCCTGCTCCAACCCTACTCATATTCAAACATGCCATAGTGTTCAAGGTTATGCTGTATTTCTGGTGCAACATTTCTGGTTTGTGATCTTGTGGGGGGAGTGTTGGGGAGAAGATGACTTACTTTATGTTCATAGCATCTTGGAGTGTAGGTCAGGGGACAGAAGGAAGGAAAGGGATGTGAGGAGATGCCCACAAAATCAACTCAAATGAACTCCAAACAGTCAAAGCCAAAACCATTAATCAACAAGCAAATATTGTATTACAGTGTAAGCACCTTGGCAAAAATCAAAACTCTAAAATAATCCCAAAATCTCATATTGACAAGTACCAACATGATACCACAGGTAGAAAATTCCAGAACTGACCTTACCAGGCAGGTAGCAATCAAAACTTAGGTGCACTAAAATATTGTATGACGTTACTTCTAGGCTACATGCATAAGTTACATATAAAACACACTAATTCATTTTACATTTCTGTATAGTTTCAGTCCAAGTTGTTTTATTATACAGACAAAAATATTCTGAAGTATGAGAAAACCTGAAACCTGAAACAGTTTTGATCCCAGGCATTTTGGACCAAAGATATACAACTTGTATTGAGTAGTGACTTAAAATATGAAATATATTTTAAACGTCCATTCAGATTAAAATAAGTGTTAGAATAAGCAAAGAGATGAATAGGAACAGATTTTCCATATAGAAACTTCCAAATGGAATGAGTATCCTGTGGTGGTTTGAATAAAAATGGCTCCCCAAGGTTGATGTTAGAATGCTTATTAACAAAAAAGTAGAACAGTTTGAGAAGGATTAAAAGGATTAGGAGGTGTGGCATTTTAGGAGGAGATGTGGCTTTTAGGAGATGTGACCTTTTAGGAGGAGGTGTGACCTTATTGGAGGAGGTGTGGCCTTGTTGGAGGAGGTGTGGCCTTGTTGGAGGAGGTGTGGCCTTGTCGAGGAGGTGTGGCCTTGTCGAGGAGGTCTGTCATTGGGGGTGGGCTTTGAGGTTTCAAAAGCGCATGCCAGGCTCCATCTCTCTTTCTGCCTATGGATCAGGATGTAGAACTCTTAGCTACTTCTCCAGCACTGATGGAAACTATGCCTTAGTGACTCATGGGGACCAGGAAGGAGAAAGTGCACCTGTGCAAGTCTTATTTACTCCCTCCACCACCATGTTCATTCTATCCAGGGATCCAGCCCATAATGGAAAGAATCCTTTTCTGGCTAATTGCAAGTATCTTTCAGAAGCTTCATTACCTACCGTACCAAAAAAAAAGTCTTTAGGCGGAGATATAGTGAGACAGTGTAGACAGGAGTGATAATCTACTGCATTCAGTTGGTATTGATATTCATCATAAAGTTCCATGGGTTAAAGAGACACAGAAAGAAGAATAAAAAGATTTCTGCTCATTTCTCCTCCCACCCCCATATTTCTCACCCACTAAAGCTCAGTGAAGACTACAATGTCATACCACAGACAGAGCCCCTTCTGGCAATTCTAAGCCAGTGGATGGAAAGGTGGTGATTTTTTGACTGTGTTCAAGGCTGGGCACAGTGCCAATTTGCTTCTGGAGAAGATGCTTCATGCTACCAGACAAGAAGGTCATTATAAAAGCCTTGACATGTTTCATTTGCTCAATAGATGAATATCAACTAGTACCAGAATCCAAACAAACGCTATGCACATGGCTTTTCCTAACTCTCTGACCATAGCAGCAGGAGACACTTTTATAAAAAGATGTCTAGGAACTGGTCAGGAGAAAATGTCACTTCTCTCAAGTACATCACAGATGTAAAATGTAATGATAACATCTGTACAACGGCATCTAACAGCAAATGAAATGCAGGAAGATAGGAAGGTGTGTTCCAATTCCCAAAGAGCATGGGGACTGAAAATCCTAACCCAAATGCTCTGATGCTGTGATGATGCTGTGATGCTGTGATGATGCTGTGATGATGCTGTGATGATGCTGTG
>NW_021604703.1:5133719-5139998 GCF_004785775.1 Grammomys surdaster | reverse complement strand
TGATGATGCTGTGATGATGCTGTGATGATGCTGTGATGCTGTGATGAGGCTGTGATGACGTCATATGCAATGGTGTTATGCTGTGATGCTCTGATGGTTCATCTTCACATAAAAGTTTTATGGACTTAGGCTCAACATGGAAGCATACTTCTGAGCAGGTCTACAGGTATGTTTCCAGAAGGGTTTAACTGAGGTGATACCTATCCTGAATGTGGGAGCCACCATCCCAGGTGAGCTGAGCACCAGCATCCACCACTCTGTCTTTCTGATGTGGCTGTAATGTGACCAGCTGCCACATACAGCCACCACCATTGTGTTTATCTATGGTGATTGTGTCCTCTCAAACCATGAACCAGAACAAACCATTCCTTAAGCTACTTTTGTTAGACATTTTATCATAGCAGTAAGAAGAAACACTGATGAAGAGCTGGACCCAGTCCAGTGACCCTGCCCCACTTCCCTGAAATTCTCTAGCTCTTGGGTGTCAGTCAAATCTCCCAACACTTTATGTCGGCCATTTCACCCCACTTCAAACAAATATATTCTAAATACAGACTAGTTAGGTCCATTGCCAATTAGGTTCTGTGTTCTTCACGTCTCTCCTCATCCTTAGATAAGAGTATAGAAACAAGCAGAGAGTATTTAGAAAGGACATGACCAACATCTTTAGTGACTCTACAGGGGTCCCATCCCTCTGAGACTTGAATTATCTTTAAAAGTTCCCCACTTTGAGTGCACCATTGACCTGCAGTAGGGACAATCTTCTCCTTCCTTTGTAAGTCCCTAGGGAGTCAGAGGAAGCAGGCAAACTCCCTCCTGAATCACCTGTAATAAGGCACTTTGGGGGTTCTCTTGCTTCTAGACATCATAAAACAACCCACATGCATGAAATGAAACTATGTTCCAGCCCAGAGGAAGGCAAACTGTTCCACAACAGAGGGATGAGAACACAGGGGCTGCCACATACACAGAGGCAGCCATCACTGGTCAGCTTTTGCCTTCATTGCTCACAGGTTAACAGCACTTGGCCTCCTGCAGGCAACGGTCAGGGGTGAAGAAGGTAAGGAGTTGACGTGTGGGGTAAGTCTTAATACGTTTTAGATAATATTGTCTAGATAATATTTTGGGTGCCTGTTCATAGTGGCTTGAGAGCACTAAGCCTCACCAACTCTCTAACAAGTAGAAAATCTGTTTGATCATCTCTGGAACTGGTGCAGTGGTCCCATTATGCCCACACCCCAAAAGTTCCCCCAGATTTACTTTGTCTTCTGCACAATGACTTTGTAAAGTGTGCTTCAAACCACTCCACATAACATCTCAGGGTCACACTAAGACTGCAATCTATAGAGGTTTTAAACATCTGAATGGAAAAGAAATAGATCACTTTGGGGAGATGGGGGATCCCACCCCTAATGGGAGCCATGTGGATGAAGTGCCAGGTTTCAGCAAGGGGTTCTATGGGCTGGCAGGTGGAACCATTCATGTCACCTCCCAAGACCCCTGCCAAACTCCTCTGCTCAGGTGAGCAGTTGTGGAACATCAGTTTTCTCTCAGAGAGACAAGAGGGTGCCATGGCCAGAATCTAGGGAAAGGAATTCAGACCAGCTCAGGCAGTTGGGTAAGATGAGGGTAGTTGGAATTGGAGAGTTTTTCTGTCACCTATGACACCTAGGTCTGGGGCCAGCATACTACAGGAATGGACTGGGATCTTGAGCTTGGTTTTCCACATTCCTATGTCCTTATATAAAATTATGGGCAGAGAAATGTTCATGGTAACAGAAGAGGAGATGGTCTGTTGGAGGAGAAAGGCACTTCCAAGTGGGACAATTGGCCATGGCTGTGAAAACTCAAAGGCTCAACGATGCCAGGTAAACTGAAAATTTTGCACAAAGCATGGTTTGTCAGCCCTGTTGTGTTTTCTGTCCTTGCTTTCTTTCATTCAATAAACTTCTGTGCTGCCGGGTGGTGGTGGCGCACGCCTTTAATCCCAGCACTTGGGAGGCAGAGGCAGGTGGATTTCTGAGTTCGAGACCAGCCTGGTCTACCGAGTGAGTTCCAGGACAGCCAGGGCTACACAGAGAAACCCTGTCTCAAAAAATAAATAAATAAATAAATAAATAAATAAATAAATAAATAAACTTCTGTGCTGCTAATACTCAAACCCAGTGCCTTGTGCATTTGAGGACAATACTTAACCACTGAATTAACCCTCAATCCTCTTGATGCCCCTCCCTCCACCCTACTCTCCTGTTACTGTCCCCTTGGTCCCATTGGGATTCTCCTCAGTGTCAGAAGAGCCTGATATTCCATACTGAGTTCTCTTACTGTTCTGTGTGGTAGTGACCTGTGATGAAATAAAGTGTGGGACAGCCTGTTATCTGTAACCCTTGACTTCCACTTACCAGGATGGAGTCAGACATTGTAAACACACCCACCCCTTGTTTCTCACTATTGTCACACAGACTGGGTGAAAGGGCTAAACTGAGAAGAGCCATCTGCTCAATTTCTAGATTAAACAGGAGCCAGAGGGAGCAGGGCACCAGCCTCCTCTGACTTTGTCTGACCCAATTTCTTCTTGTGTAGCAGAGGATGGGATGTGGAGAGCCGGAGAAAGTTCTACTCAGAGTACCAGGTTCTGATCAACTAGAAAGGGTGTTAATGTTTCTCTTGAGATTATTAAGTGATGGTAGGTAATACTGCCTTTCAAAGATAATATTTTTAAGTTGCTTTTTATTGTATGATATTCTCCATGTATGTTCCCTGTAAGACAAGCACCACGTACCTGAAACACTTAATTTTTGATACATCTCCATCACCCTTCCTTGTCTTATTCTTCCTTCCCCTTTATCCCTTCCTTCCTGTCTGCCTTTCTACCTGTGTGTATATGAATACATTTTTGAGACAGGGTATTATACACTCCCAGGCTGCTCTCAAATTATATGGTCAAGCATGACCTTGAACTTCTCCACCTCCTGCCTCCACATCCAGAGTGCTGGAATCACAGGTATGCACCTCTTACTCCTGGTTTGTGCTGTGGTAGGGTTCAAAGCAGAAACCTCCTGGACACTGGGCAAGCACTCCACTGATCTGCAGCCCCGCCCATCCTCCTCCCTTGGAACTTATCAGTTGTGAATCTCTTTGGAGCTTTCTGGAACACATTGGTATTACCAGAGGGCAGGGTCTGGTCCTGATTGTCTGGTGTTCTGACAGGGACTAAACAGCAGGCTTCATGTGCACCTGCTGAGTGACTGAGTGAGCAAATGGACAAGAACCCCTCATTTCTGATCTTTTACTTTCAATCTGAATGAAAGTAAAAGTTGTTCTTTAAGAATTCAAACTCTGTGATGGCTGCTATCTCAGGACCAGGAGGTAGTGGCAGAGTTCAGGAGTTCAGGTTCATCTTCAGCTATGTAGCAAGCTCAAAGCCACACTGGGATGTATCAAACCTTGTGTCAAAACAACAAAACAAAACAAAAGAAACAAACAAAAAAGAACAACAACAAAAATACAAAACACAAAGAATCTCTTACATTTTGTTTCTGTTTTGAATGATAGAAGTGAATGGTCCCTATCTAAAATTGTGTTTTCGTAACAGACAGAGCTCTGTTTTCATCTCAGCTTTTACAACTGCTTCAGAGTCTCCACCACCCAGAGAACCAGGAAGATCATAGAAAGGGTAACAGGCAGAAAATGTATACACTGTGGACATTTCCCCCAGTGACTCCAGGCCCGGATTAGCAGGGGACCATGGTGAGCAGAACCAACTGCCTAGAGCAGAGTATGTTTTCTCTGTGCCTCCTAGTCTACTGGGTATTTATAAACTTACCACAGAGGAAGGCTCTTAAGGGACACAAAGGAAGTTAGCATAGAGAGCTGTCACAGGGCATTTTCTAAAGCATAGAGCTTTTTCATTGATTATTAGCATTTCCATTTCCCTGACTGACTGATGCCATATGAGAAAGAGTGGATGATTGTTATTCAGGCTAAGATTTCCCAAGAGTCAGAAATCCAGATTTCCTATGAATTTTTAACTATAAGCTGTTTGAAATGTTTTGGAGAACATTAAATATATGTATTCACCAGCTTCCATTGCTGTGACTTATGTCTGAGGCAGTCAACTTACAGAGATGCAGGGTTGATTTGGGCTCATGGTTTTAGAGGGTTGTGTTCCGGAATCAACTGCCTTCTTTGTGGCTTGAGGTAAGGCAGCACATGCAGGTAGAAGTGTGTGATGTACCAAAGCTGTGTATGTTTTGGCCAGGACAAGAAAGAGATAAGGGATGGGCTGGAGTACCCTTAAGCACACAACTCAGTAGCCAGAAGACTAATCTATCTGTCTATCTATCTATCTATCTATCTATCATCTATCTATCTATCTATCCATCCATCCATCATCCATATAACTATCTTCTACCTACCTATCTATTATCTATCATCTATCAACTACCTATCATTTATTATCTATCTATCATCTATCTACTTATCTATCATCTATCTATCTATCTATCTATCTATCTATCTATCTATCTATCTAACATGCGTATCTATACTTGTGTGTACGAGTGTTTTGCCAGTCATGTATGTGGTGCACACCCTTGTAAATTACACATGGAGGCCAACAGGGGGGGTCACAGCCACTAAAACTGGGAGTACATATTGTGAGTTGCCAAGAGAGGCCAGCACTCTTAACCAGTCCAGAGGTGGCTCCAGGCCCATGCCTGACTTCTTCAAATTTTCACCACTTCCCAGAAGATCACCCTGGACACCACAACATCATAAAAGTCTTCGGGGAAGAGTCCAGAAACAAGCTCCCAGAAATACACATGGAGGTGAGGTCGGGCTTCGAGAAACCAGGTTACTCACCTCCGATCTCAGTAGTCACAGGCTCTGTTACTTGGTGTCTATATGTGCCATCCTCTTTCACCGTGTCACAGAAGAAACTCCTATAGACCTTAGATTTGTCAACACTGGCCCTGGCTGACCACTGGCAGGGTCTCAATTCTAACTATGTGAGACTGCATCTCATGATTTAAGTGTCAATTTTATTATAGTTTTAATTTAAAATAATATGTGTGAGAGAAGTATGTTCAGGCAGATACCTTTGGAGGCCAGAAAATGGCCCTGGATCCCCCGGAGCTGGACATACGAACAGTTTTGAACCTCTTGCATTGGGTGCTGGGAACTCTACGGCAGTCCTCTTGAAAGAGCAAGAAGTAGGCTTAACCACTGAGCCATCTCTCCAGACCCCTCAGTCTTATTTCTTGAATGGACTGCTTAATTACAACCAGACATTTCTACTGTGGCTGCATTTTTATGTTGCTAGATTTTAGTGTGCAAGGCCTTTGTGAGCATTCTTCCCTTTGACTACATTCTTGGTCCCTACTATGTGCCAGGCATTGTTCCCAGCACTGAGCAGTGCCTGAGACAGACGTGTTTCTGTTCTGGAGAATGCATAGCCTCATGAGGAAAACACTCCATAAACACTCAACGAAATAACAAATTTGCATAGAGTTGTAAGCAAGGAACACCTGGTTGAAGCTGCACAGACATGGGTCAGCTAGGTGGCTCAGAAGGTAGTCCTGGCTGTGTCTTTTAATTAGTGATCGATGGGGGAGGGCCTAATCCATTGTAGGTGGGGCCATCTCTGAGCTGGTGGTTGGGTCTGCAAGGAAGCAGGCTGAGCAAAGCAGTGAGCAGCAGCCCTTCATGGCTTCTGCATCTGCCATAGTTAGGGTTACTATTTCTGTAATGAAACATCCTGACCAACACAACTTGGGGAGGTAAAGGTTTGTTTGGCTTAGACTTCCACATCACTGCTCACCATTGGAGGAAGTCAGGACAGGAACTCAAACAGGGCAGGAACCTGGAGGCGGGAGCTGATGCCATGGAAGGGTGCTGTTTTCTGACTTGCTCCCCTTGGCTTGCTCAGCCTGCTTTCTTATCAAACCCAAGATCCCGAACCCAGGGATGGTACTACCCACAATGCCCTCCAAACCCCATCAAACAATAATTTTTTTAAAAAAATGCCCTACATATCTGACTAAGGCCTGATCTTACATATGAGTTTTCTCGATTACAGCTCTGTCCTCTCCTCTGACCCCAGCTTGTGTCAAGTTTGTATAAAACTATTGAAGCTTGATCACCTGAGTTCCATCCCTAGTATCAATGGTAGAGGGAGAGAAATAAGTCCTTAAAGTTCTCCTATCACTCACTCACACACACACACACACACAGAGAGAGAGAGAGAGAGAGAGAGAGAGAGAGAGAGAGAGAGAGAGA
>NW_021604703.1:5127045-5133709 GCF_004785775.1 Grammomys surdaster | reverse complement strand
AGAGAGAGAGAGAGAGAGAGAGAGAGAGAGAGAGAGAGAGAGAGAGAGAGAGAGAGAGAGTGTCATACACACAGTTCTGGTAGAAAACTCCAACATATGAGCTATGATCTGATTCTGAACACACAGTGAGTTCCAGTCTCTGTCCTGTGCCCTCCAGGAGCCTGAGCCTCTGGAAGATGTCCAACCAGAGAGAGAATGAGACTGGGGTCAGCGAGTTTCTCCTGCTTGGCATCACTAATGACCCACAGCAGCAACAAATCCTCTTCTGGTCTTTCCTATGCATGTATCTGCTCACAGTGATTGGGAACACACTCATCTTCCTGGCCATCAGCTCTGACACCCGCTTGCACACCCCCATGTACTTCTTCCTCGCCAACCTTTCCTTCGTTGACATCTGCTTCACCACCAATCTCATCCCCAGGTTCCTGGCTAGCCACGTGTCTGGAACAGGCACCATCTCTTATGCCCTCTGCCTGACTCAGATGTACTTTCTAATTTCCTTTGGCAATGCTGACACCTTTCTGCTGGCTGCCATGGCCCTGGACAGATTCGTGGCCATTTGCTATCCTCTACAGTACCACACCATCATCACCCCCCAGCTCTGTGTGGGGCTGGCAGCCATTGTATGGATATGCTCTGGCCTCATCTCTCTGGTGCACACACTCCTCATGAGCAGACTGACCTTCTGCTCCTCGATTCCAGAGATCTCTCACTTCTACTGTGATGCTTACCTGCTCATGAAGTTAGCCTGTTCAGACACACGCATCAATCAATATGTCTTCCTGGGAGCTGTGATCTTCTTTGTGGCCCCCTGCATTCTCATTGTGGTCTCTTATGTCCGAATCACTGTGGCAGTCTTCCAGATACCCTCTGCCAAGGGCAGGCACAAGGCATTTTCCACATGTAGTTCGCACTTGTCTGTGGTCATCCTGTTCTATGGGACAGTTCTGGGGATCTATATACGACCTCCAGACTCCTTCTCCACCCAGGACACGGTAGCCACCATCATGTTTGCTGTGGTTACTCCCATGCTGAACCCCTTCATTTACAGCCTGAGGAACAAGGACATGAAAGAGACAGTGACTAGGCTCCTCAACCGGGTCTCGAAGTCCTCTTAGCATTGTGCATATCAGCTTGGTGCCAGGGTGTCTAAGATAGAAAGACACAGGACCTGACCTTGGATATCACCTCTACTGTCTCCTCCTGCTAAGCTACTCACACCGCTCTTTGAATAGAAAGAGCATGCAGAAATTAGAATAGAATTTCACTATTACCAGAAGAGACACTTGAATCTCAGCTCTAAGAAACAGAAGATCCTGATTATACTTAGTTTGAAAACTAAGAGTATCATTATTTCTATAATGACAAATCCAGAGTAGAAAATGTAAAGTAGAAATGAGGACCCATCCAGGCCTCTCCTCCACAACCCTCAGGAACACACACTGACCCTAATGTTTCCAAGATGGCTGCTGAGGCACCAGCCATCTTGTAACATCCCAGGTGAAGAGAGGAAGGGCAAAGAGGGCTTCCCAAGGGCTTTCTGGGAAGCCTGGCTTGCCTCCCTTTGTCCACATGGCAGTGGACCTCAGAACAGCCTGTGGGAGACAGCTGCTGCTTTGGTCATTACTGCTATTATCCAGCCTTTTATTGGTTAGAGTCAGACTTCTTGCAGCTCAACATGGAGCAGGAATCTCCTTAGAAAGGAACGGAAGGGCCAGACAACAAGCAGGGAGCAGGCTGGCCACACACTCAATCTTGTCTTGCCATGGTAAGAAGCATGAAGCTCCACTGCTCTCGGGAGTGCAAACATGTTTTAGAGGTGGACTCCCTCTAGACTGACAATGTGTGAAAACACAAGCCTCAGATGGGACTCTTAAGGTTGAGCCCCTCAGTCCTATATCTGAGTGAAGTCCATCTAGACTGAGCTAAAAACACAAGAAAACAACTCAGGGCTCTTGGGACAGCCTTTGACAGCCGAAAGTGTGCAAGTGCCCAAGGAGGTTAAGAGGGTGTTGGATCCCCTGGAACTTGAGTTTCAAGTGGGTGTAAACTGCCTAACTTGGGAACCGAGAAATGATCTTGGATCCTCTGGAAGAGTAGCAAGTTCTCTTAGGAGCTCCTGAGACCAACTTATTTTTAAAGGAATAAATACTATGTCCTGATTTCTTCTCTGCAGAAAAAAAATTATAGCGTTCAAGTTTGCTCATTATACTATCGATATATGCTAATGTCAAAATACAGCACCACATTTTAAATAAAACAAAAGAAGCAATAAAGCATTCTAGTAAAACATCAACATGATATTAAAACAGCAAGTTTTAATTCGTTCCTTTTTTGAGATGCTATGTAGGTGTATAACCCAAGTTAACCTAAAACTAGTGATCCTCCTGCCTCAGACTCCTGAATGATGAGAAAGGGAACTCCTTCACCACAACTCATGCAGGATGATGCCTTTTATATTCCTCAGTCTTTTCTGGAGGTGTGTCGAGTCTTGATTGTGTGTTGACTCTTGGTTTGTGTCATACAGATTCTAATTAAAGGGAAGGGTATAATCCCAGTGTTTGGGAGGCTGAGGCAGGAGGACCACTGAAAATACAAAGTCCAACCTGGCACTACAAGATGAGTTCTTAGGCTACTTAGAAAGAGCCTGTCTAAGACTAAGAAGAGGGAAAATAGTCTTCCTGCCCTTTTTTTTTTTCTGAAGCACGTGGTCTCTTCCTCCCTCTGGTGTCTTTTTTTGGTACTGCAGGTCATTGAGTCCTGCCTCAGTTCCTGATCCATTGTCTTAGACATATGCACACACACACACACACACACACACACACGCACACACACATGCACGTGCACATATGCATACTCATACAGACAGAGACAGAAAGATATAGAGAGACAGAGACACAGAGATACAGACACAGAGAGAGACAGACACACACATATACACACATAGAGACAGAGATACAGACAGAGACAGACAGAGACACACAGACACAGAGACATACATAAACACAGAAAGAGAGACAAAGAGAGACAGAGACACACAGAGACAGACACAGAAAAAGAGAGACAGAGACAGAGAAGAAGAGAGCAAGCTGTTGAGTGTTGTGCCAAGGCTAGGTCTGGGTTCTGAGAGAAGGGGCGTCTGGGAACAGGGAAAACAAATGACTTGAGGTCAATCGTGGGTCCAAGCTGGAGGCCTATGTTCTGCTCCATATGGCTCTCTAGACAGCTCTCTGTAGATAACCCCTGGCTCTGTAATCTGCTGGAGATGGCTTTTCAGACTCTCTCTCTCTCTCTCTCTCTCTCTCTCTCTCTCTCTCTCTCTCTCTCTCCCCTCTCCCCCTCTCTCTCTCATGTGTGTGTTCTGCTCTGCTCTAGACATCTTTTCTTGCTACTCCAAAAGATCTATGGCTGAGACAGCTAGCTTTCTGCTCCAGACGGCTCTCTCTCTGCTAGTAAAACTTTTAAAAGCTCTCTGGATAGCTCATGGGTTTTCTGACTAAAGTCAGAAAAACTGTTTAAAATAAATTCTTGAATCTTCTGACCAAGTCAAAAACCCTGTTAGAAAAATTCTAGCCAGGCGGTGGTGGCGCACGCCTTTAATCCCAGCACTTGGGAGGCAGAGGGAGGCGGATCTCTGAGTTCGAGAGTTCGAGGCTAGCCTGGTCTACAGAGTGAGTTCCAGGACAGCCAGGGCTACACACAGAGAAACCCTGTCTCGGAAAAAAAAAAAATTCTAAAGTAATTCTTGGGTTTTCTGATCAAAATCAGAAATCCAGAAAAAAAAATTCTAAAAGAGCTGTGTTTGCTCATCAGACAACCTTCTCTGGATAGCTGCTAGCAAACATTCTAAAAGACCAAGGTCAGAAATCCTGTGAGAAAAAATTCTAAAAGAGCTATTAAAATTTCTAAAAAAGCTGTGTTTTCCCTCCATAGATTTTTTTTCCATCTAAAACTAGAAATCCTATTAGAAAAAAAAAATCTTGAAGAGCTGTGTTTGCTCTCCAGAGATTTCCAGATGGCTCAGCTCTCGATAGAAAAAAAAAATTCTAAAAAGGAACTGCTATCTCTTTCTGCTAGCTCACCTCATGCAGACGAAAAGCCCAGGTTTTAATTTACATATCAGTTCAGTTATTTATTCTAGGTTCCCTCTTGACCATCCCATGAATTAGCCTTCCATAACCTTAGCCCCTTGTCTCTTAGGAAAAGGACAGCAATACATTTTTATTTTCTTTATTTAACACTGCAAAAGAATTCAGAGATCTGCCTTCCTTTGTAAACTTAACTGGGTGGGACCTTGTCCTGAGATTACCACTCTGATCACGCGTGGACATAAATGAACTCTGTCCTAGGCTGACCCAGAACTCAGGAATCTGCCTTCATTTGTAAGCATAAACAACAACAACAATAACTCAGCTGGGTGGGATCTTACCCTCCCATCACTACTCCTTAAACCTCTTAATCTACTTCCCTAGCATCTTTCTAACAAGTTGTCTCATAGGGCAGCTGCCTCTGTCCCTTTAGATCTGTGAAAACCCTTACACAATTCATATTGCATCTTTATATTTTTCATAGTTGAGAAATTATGTATTTACAAACTTATGTTTTTAGAGTTCTTTCCCTCAGCCTTAAGGGCTGACCTGAAGGTCCCAGCATTTACCATTTCTCTGAGACATTAGCCACACCTTTGCCTCCTGGACTCCTGCTGTCTCTGATTATCATGGAGTCATTAACGTTAACAGGGAGGATGTTCCTCAGAGGAATATGAAAATATGTGCATTATTATACAAACAAAACTTATGCCCACAGCAGCCATGGCACTCATGGAGGCCCACGCCCTCTGGCCCTGTCCCAGGGGCAGGAACTATGTCATTCTGTCCCTACTAAGGCCATGCTGTGTCCTTGCATGGCTCCATGGACTTGACCTGACTGGGGCAGTGAGGAGATGGAGGAACAACAGATGTATAAAAGCTGCTAGTTTAGGTTCTCTGAGCATAGAGGTGGGTGGGTGTTGGGGTCCAGGAAATTGTCACACAAACCATACATACACCAATCT
This sequence comes from Grammomys surdaster, assembly GCF_004785775.1. Classification (NCBI taxonomy): domain Eukaryota; kingdom Metazoa; phylum Chordata; class Mammalia; order Rodentia; family Muridae; genus Grammomys; species Grammomys surdaster. The sequence continues at coordinate 5,128,656 of NW_021604703.1, read as the reverse complement.
CAGCTAACCAAGAATAGTTAGTTTATTGAATGCATACTGTAATACTGGATGTCCAGGTCCACAAGAAGGAAAAACCTAATTGTGGCACTAGTGTGCTCTCAGAGTAGACTTTTTATAGGAAAAACTAGGTTCAAAAGTTTAAAGGGCAAGGAGGGGAACAGTTGGTTTCATAAGCAAAATATTACCAGCTAACCTTTAAGCTGATTGGTCCTGAGTAAGGTGCCGGGTGGTGTATGGGTGGTGAACAGGGAAATTTCAGAACATTGGGATAGCATAGCATGAGTATTATAATCATAACTTTTTGGCTTATTCATAGCATTCTTCAGTGTCAGCCACAAAAACACAGTGAGCTCACACGCAGGTGCAGGAAGGGCTGCCTGGTGGTCAGCTCTGAATCAAGCTATTTTAGACATAACAGTTCACATTGACCTTTGATTTGATGGGTCCTACATAAAGCTTTGTGGAATTTCTTAAGATTAGCAAACCTCATACAGAACATACAGAACAAAACAGGATATATGGCCAGCATGTCCTTGAGCCAAGTCACTTCTCTGTGTCAATGACTGGCAGGCCTGTTACAGCAACAATATGAAATAGCTGGCAGGCATGGAAAAAAATGGCTACAGCTATTCAGGGGGTCAGGGGTGAGGGCTGTGTCAAACCATGACAGTGGGATTATTGTATACAGCTGAACCAAGACGTATATTACACCTTGGTTACATACACATACACAAGGTAGCATTATACACAGCTGAACAAGAAGGCAGGTTTGGCTATTCTTGTTACGTGCAGTCTCTGTAGGGAAGCAGTCTTCAGCCTATAAACATTGGGTGCTGGGAGAACGCTATAGTGGACATTTTCTGCACACACTAACTTTCCCACTTGGAACAGAAGGTTTCACCATTCCTCTAAACCTCATCTGGGCAAGGTCCGCCACCCCTGTAGAAGACATTCATTGAGTACATACACAGCTGTGCCCATGTACACAACACACATCCACTCAGGGCATCACACACACAGGGTTTCTTCCACTCCCCACAGGGTGTAGGTTCCATTTTTTCCTTTCCCTCTCAAGAGAAAAGCCTCCGTTGAGTGTCTTTTCCTACTTACTGGGGGTGGGATATGTAGGAGAAGAATGTTGAGGATTTGATTTGTGCTTACAGGGGAATTTGAACATCTGCCGTGGGTCCCTGTCAACAGTTACTTTTTTGATTGGTCAATAAAGAGCTAGCGGCCAATGGGCAGTGGAACAGAGGCGGGACTTTGAGGATTCCTGGAAAGGAAACATAGGACAGGGAGAAAAGAATCATCAGGGCAGAAGGAAGGAAGACAATTCAAACATACATCAGAGCTGTGGAAGACAGAGAACCAACCATGTAAGAATCAGGGAAAAGAGGCCCAAGGGGCCACTCTCCAATTGGGCCTCGGGTAGCAGAGATAAAGTATAGATTTTAGAAAGTAATAACTCGAGAATACCAGAAGGGAGTGTGTTAGCCACAAGGAGGTTTGGAAGTGGCCCAGCTGTTGAGCTTGCTAAAGCATATTAAAATATAAAGGCTCTCTCTCTCTCTCTCTCTCTCTCTCTCTCTCTCTCTCTCTCTCTCTCTCTCT